>NW_017731679.1:1329689-1353199 GCF_001890085.2 Hipposideros armiger
AGAGAGAATGAAAAAGGAGAGAGAATGAAAAAGGAGAGAGAAGAAAGAAACACACAAAAAAGAAGAAAACCTACTGATTTTCTTTTCAAAATCCAGCAAAATTTTAATGTGACTGCTTGAGTGTATGGCGCTACAGGTGATTTTCCCCCTTCATGCCATATTTCTCTATTTTCAATAGTTGTTAAAAGAGTTAAGTGTTGAATTGATAAAAAAATACCTGTACTTTATTTTTAAAATCCATAATCAAATCTATAGTGCTAGCTTTTCTTCAACTAAAAATTCAGCAGAAGCACTCCATTACATACAAAAGTTTTGCTAAAACATATTAGTTTTCTCATTTCCGTTTGGTTAAAAGTTACATTAAGCATAAAATACATGCTTAACATTCAAAATTTCAGACTCTCACAGATGCCCATACAACGCCGCATGGCCCTGGAAAACACCCTTAACAGCAATTACCAGAGCAGCTGTAGTGTAATCCTCCCTGGAGAAGTAGCTGCACACTGCTGCATTCAACTATGCTTCTCACAAAAATAGTTTATTAGGACTTCATCAGGAGGATAGGGGCTTTTTTCACGCGGCAGCTTGGAAACGAAGACTATAACATCTGCAAATTTGTTACAAGCCATGAAACAGGCTTCGAACCTGCACCTTCGGGGTGGGAATGACTCAAGCTCACTCACTATACTCCACAGTCTATTTTTAGCCATGCATCTTTATGAACAATTCCAGCAGAAAACTGGATTTTCGAGCCCCCGTATACCTTTGATGTGTTCTAGAGGCAGGATTGATCTATCAGAAGGCAGAATATGCCACAATCTGCCTGTGAGACGGCGTAAAGGGTTATCCAGAGCGGCTGCCTACTCACCAGTGACCTGGTCAACAAGAATACGAGAAGTAATAATGCGTCCATATTGTGAAAAAAGCTGTTCCAGCTCCTTCTGGGTCATTGTTTTCGGAAGTCCACTGACGTACAAATTTGCATCTCTGATAGAAGCTGAACTTGGGCGAGCATAGGAAACCTGGAAAAGGTAAATACAATTAAACATGCATGCTAATTCGTTTACCTCCCTTCAGAAACTCAAAGACTGCCTCAAGTTGGTTAGCAGCTTTTCCATAAGGAGCGTACAACAAACAATGAAGTTAAAGCAAGCCCAGCGTGAACTGTTTTATGTTTTACTCAGTGCTGAAGAAATTCTCAACAAATGGGAAATGCCATTTTCCTGGGTGGAGAGAACATTCACCCCCAGACTTGTAAGTTTCCAAACAGGCCAGTGAGGCACACAGCACAGGGCTACTCACAGTTAATAGGTTGTCCTCAATGGGGCCAACCCCCTAACCTAGGAATTTAGGCTCAATCAAATGATTAACCTTAAAGACTCTAAATGCATCTGATATTTTTGTGACCTGTTTTCGAGCCTCTCCCATCTCGGGGGCTGGTGGTGCCACAGTTCTAAACAATTTACCCTGTTATAAGTATGCCCTTCTGATGTATTCTGAAATAACTTTCTATCTCCCATGAATTCCCACAAATTTAAATATGTGAATGAGCTGTTCTCTCCCGACTCCATCATCCTCTGTTTCAAGTCTTTATAACCCTGATCTCAGAAGATCTTAAGTCCCTTTACTGACTTCACTTGCCAATTTATGTACCCTTTCAAAAAGCTTATCTTTTTAGATACAGTATCCAAAATTCTACAAGGATGGAAGACAAAGTATATTTGTCCAAGTATATTTGTTTATAATCAACATTCTTCACATAAGCTCCATGTGGGAGGGAACTGCAGCTGTCTCTTATCACGGTATCCTCAGCATCTTGGCACATGACAGACGCTCGAGTATTTGCTGAGTAAAGACAACCTCACACCCCACTGTCCCTATGGGCCCACAACAGCTTACTGGGCCAAAGCACTTCAGGGACAGTTCATCACGTCATTGAGACAGACCTTGCCCAGACTGTAATAGATGGCTCTTTGACTACAATCTATCTCTGCCGTGTGCCTTTCCTGACCACATTCTCTTTGGTTTAACCGTAAGCACTTCGGGACTACCTGCAAAGAAAGAAATTTCACAATATACCCCCATCTTCCAGATCATACATAAAAAAGGCAAATGGGTCTAACTCTAGGATTGACTTGCGGGGGGGGGGGTATCATGATATGATAACTTTGGCCTGCTCATTTTATCTATTAGTATCTACTTTTCTTCTAGTTCATTGCTTATTTAAAAATAATTTTTTAAAAACCTAACTTTTTCATTTAAACAGCTTTTGATATGAAATATGAAATATTTTCTCCATGGTTTAAATTATGCCCACAGATCCCTATGCTGTGACTTTTTTCATGTGTGCTTTCCAAGGGGGGCGGGGGCTGGGGAGAAAGCAAGCCAGGTTTTATACTACTTTATGAAGGTCTTGCTATCTTTCACTCCTTCCCTAATAGTATCAACATTTAATACTCTTATCCTTTATTCAGGAAGTTTGCTTTTCCCTAATAGTATCAACATTTAATACTGTTATCCTTTATTCAATAAGTTTGCTTATCATCAAGTGAAAATACACCTGTTGTCTCAAGGCTACATTTGGGAGTCACATTAGCCCTGTCCTGGCCTACAGACAAAAGGAATTTGGAACAGTGGTGGAGAGAAGACAGATAACGCTTCATGTAGTACTCTTTTTTCATTATGCCTACACCTGTAAGAACAATGAACTTGAAGAACTACAGTGTAAGTGAAAATAAGAAGTCTCTTTACTAGGAAATGAAGAAATGAAGGAAAATTCCAAGTGACCACCAAAATAATGTGAATGGAATCTAGTCTTGGAACTGCTATAAGCTGATAAAAACACGACACCAATGAATTATACATGCATTCTATGATGTGAATACATGAAGAGCCCATTTCTTTTCTAAAGTACAATTCTCAATTATCTGGGTAAAGCTAAAACTCTACCGCTCGGACTCCCCTGGTATCTAATGGACTCCAGGGCTTTACTTCAGGGGCAGGGAGCTCTCAGCATGTCAGCTGGTACTTTGCTCCAGGTCATGTGAACATAAGTGTTCCTTTTATGAAGAGCCACTTCCCATGGGCGACAGAATAAGCATCTGTACATTCTCAAAGTTAGGAGGCTAACTTCCTATGACTGACAAAGTAGGCAGTGGGGCAGGCAGCCCCTCCATGAGCTCAAGCATGCCATGAAATAACTTAACAGTAGTTAAAGGTGCCAGCTCTCTAACCAATGTGCCTGGCCTCAAACTTAGGTTCAATTCATTCAGGGCTCTATGAACTTGGACAAATTCTTTAAGTCTACTACCACATAACTGTACCTTCTTTATATGGTTATTATGGAATAATTAAATAAAATCATCTCTAATGCACATAAAATGCTCAGCACAGGATCTGAAAACCTGGGTGGCTCTATCAAAAATATTATTTACCTCTATATGCATCTGAAAATGTAGGTAAAGGCCCAGACTATTAAACATGAGAGTAACCTGAGTCCATAACTGTGTTGCAGAATAATATACTCATGCAGTGACATTTACTGCTTTGTGCATTTCAGAGGAGTGTGGGTGGAGTGTTTTAAAAGTTATCCTAAAATATATTTAGGAAAACCAGTTTATATTTAGTGCTTATATAAAAGCTTTGAAAACATACTTGGGTCAGTTATGTTATCTGCCTTTATTTTCCATTCAATGTCCAGTCTTTTGGTTCACATTGCTTCTTTAATTCCCAGCCTGTGTAGACTATGCTTTCTTATTGTCTATATTCTTGATGCTCTCACATGCAGGGCCTGGATCCTGGACGGACTGTCCCTCCCCGAGAGAGCTAATTCCTAGAGATAATAAATGACTCCCCTGTGAGCACACTGCTGGTGTACAAACCAGTCCATCCTGAGCCCACACCCCATCTCCTTTATCCAACTCCCACACCCCAAGCCAATATTGCTCCTGCCTCCATCAGGCCAAGGATAGGTACCAGAGAACTGGGGGCAATCCCCATAGCGCAGGGCCTTCCAAAAGAATTCAGACTATCCAGTGCTAAGCTTACTTGGCACACCCTGCCCTGCCTCGCCCTTTCCTTCCCACAGAGCCCCAGTAAAGGCTCTGGGCCATGACTCTGGGCCTCTCTCCCTCCCACCCCTACCTCCTGACCGGCCCTGGTGCTCCCCCACGAGGTCCTGCATGGCATGTTGTGCCTCCTGTTCCTAGAGACCAGTGAGTGTAAACTTCATCCTCCCTAACAATCACTTCTATGTCTGCAGGTCTTACCATCCCTGATTAAAGCAAATCCTGGGGCCATTTTAGAACACAGCCACATGAAAAGGGCTCCGAGAACCAATAACAAACCTCCTCAAACAGTATTTTTCAGTAACTCTGTCAGTGATATGGTTCCCATCAACATAGGCAGGACAGAGATGACTACACTGCATGTAAACTCAGGGTGGGAACAAGTAAGATTTCCATCTAGCTTATACTTAGGAGCTTCTTAAGAGACTTCACTGGCAAAGCATTTTCAAACACAGTATCATGTCCGTGCCTCACAACAACCCCGTGAGGTAGGTAGCGCACCCGTCTGTATTTTACTGCTGAGGAAACAGTACAGACAAGGAAAATAACGTGCCTAAGGTTATATACAATCTGAATTCTGGATTCGATGCTGATCTTCCAACCCCGTGTTCTTGTCTACTTGTCCAGTTTTTTTGCCACAAAATCACGCTATAGTAACTAGCTGATCAGTGCACATGTTCTGAGAGTTTGGAAAAATTAAATGAATCTTGGCTGTTTTCTACACATACACAGACACACACACAGTGAAACTGAGCACAGCAGGAAACAGGGTGGCACTGGAGTTACTTTATTTTAGTTTCCATTAATATTTTTTTAAAGTAACTTTTCTCAAGAAAGGATGAGTGGCCACTAACTGGGATTATCTGGAGAAACAGCACATCTTTATTAGGATTCTGAAATTCACTTTATTACTTTCTAATTCTTAGATTGTAATTAAATGAGTAATGTACCACCCCACTTCACCCCTGCCCACTTTATAAAAAGATGAAAGGAAACTGTCCTCCTCCCAGACCAAAATGCTGTGTCTCACCCCTGCACCTCTGTCATTTCTGGGATGAAAAGAGCTCCCTTTCCCCTGCTCTATCAAGGATATCACTGTCACCAACATCCTCGCTACCAAGGGGGGGGGTGGAATATATATATATATATATATTTATATATTTATATATATATAAAATCTTCTTCTTCTTCTACCTCAAAGAATTATAAACAGAAAAGGTACTCAGACCAAGGTAGGGAGAAGACTTGCAGTGGGATAAGGACTTACACTTTGGAGATTCAAATCAGCTTCCGGACCAAATTTTGCATCTGGCAATTCTCCACTGGTGCCTTGCTTGAATACTCACATGGAGAACCACTCTTGGGCTATCTTAAACCCCACAGTGTTAAGTCTATCTTTGTGGTTCTTCAAGACTAAAATCCCTTGGAGAAGAGCCAAGGGATGATTTTGTTTTATGGCAAATTCTGTACTAGAAACACTCCAGTACAATGAACCTGCAGCGTATGTCCCAGGGGGTCAACACAGCCTCTTTCTTCACCAAGTGTAAGCTGTTCTTCAAACTACGTTTGCTGGATTCATAGATGGGCTTGGATTTTAAATTTTCACTGCCATTTAAAAAAGTGAATATTTAATACCTGAGAAGCAAGGTTATGAAATGTCAAAACTACTAAGTGAAGGATCTAATTTTAAGAGGCAGCCAGAGAGTCTGCAATTTAGATATTTAAAGATGATACAGGGAATACAACACTGAACACCAATCTACTCCAATGATAGCAATTTAAAAGTCAGGTTTACGCTGGAATTTCTCACAACCTTACAAGTGATATAATAAACACAGACAAGCAATACTGAGATTACTTGAGGGGAAAGGAAGGAAGGCAGTTAGAAGTACTAGGCAAATAAATGCTCTAGGCAATGGCTTCTCAAATTGTTCTTCACAAATGAGATCAGACTGGACAAAATAGAGATAAAAATAGATTTATCAAAGTAATTAGATCTCAAAAGTGGGATAGTTTGAAACACAGCATATTTCTTATAATTAAAAACTCATTTCTTCATCAGCAACTAAAACTAATTATACATTAAAAACTCAAGGACAAGTAACACATATGAAGAATGAACTATCAAAACACAAGTTAGTCAAAACACAAAGAATTAAAAGGAACAGAAATATCTTATGGATAAGCACTAGTACTTTATTAAATGTACATAATAAAGTTTAAAGTCCCTGTACATCACTTTCAATACAAATCCATTTAAATGCTCCTGCCCCAAAACACAACTGCTCTCAGTTTCTGATTCATCAACGGAAAGATCAGGGACAGTGGGCATTACTACCTAGAGATTACGGTGATATGGTCTATAAATGAACAAAGCAAATCCTCTTGATTAAACTAAGGGCATTTGAAAAATCTCCCACTGGCAAGATCACCACTGAACAACTTCTATCACTTGTCAATTACTGACCCAGGACTCCAAATATCCTGAAAATTAAGATACCTGCCACTTCAGACTTTTTTGAAAAGCTCCATTCAATCTCTCCAGCTCAAAGGAGTGGACATGGTCATAGTTGTGTCTATTTACACTGAAGAGTTAATAGCTGTTCATATAAAAAAAATGGAGCCTTGATGGGACTGTCTGAAATAGACACTATCGCTCAATGAAAGTTAGCCCTGACTCTGGTAGGCAATACCAAAGGTCTTGTGACAGTATTAAGGCTTTACAGACAGGTGACTACAACAGATCCTCCCAGAAAGCTCAGAAGTACAGAGAAGGATGTGATCTCTAACCACAATTCAGGCCACAGACCTCAAAATTCACCCAAAAGAACGAAGCGTACTTTGATCCACTTCTAAATGCAAAACCCTACCAGGAACAGGATTCAAACACACATAAAGGTATAGACTTATCACAGTCTGAGATCAGGTTTTACCTAAAGACAGGCATGTTTCACAAAGGGTTGCAAATGAGCAAATCTGAGAGAACAGAGCCTACTGAAATAAATCCATCAAAAATTAGAGATTAGCTCTAACAAAGGTTTTAGAGCTAAAAGGAACAATCTCATCTAACAGGAAGGCTTAGAGAAGGTATTCTAAATCAGGGTGGTTTCCTTTAATAGGCATTCCAAGGCACAGCATTTAGAAAACTACATCAATGGGAATTACATATGGAACCTCAAATTTTATTGAGACTGGATTTATTGAATTCTTTAAGTCTACATAAAGACTGTGTTAATTCAAGCGAGTAGTTCAGAGGTACCACGGAATACATTTGATAATGTTATGCTCAGCTTAAATTCCCTCAGGGGCTCCCTAATGTTTTAAGATTAATTTCAAAGGTCTGAGTCCTTTATATTTAGGACACTGACTACATTTTCTATATAAACAGACACAACCTTCGATAGTTTCCCAAAACTTTCTGTCTCACTTCCCTGTCTATATCCAAAGACACCAATCAAAAAGTTGGGTGGAGGATTCGGGGACTTTGGCTCTGTCAAGGGGTTTTTTGTTTATACCACTGGCTGCAACAGAATCTTAAATCATGCAAATTTCTAGCAAAATGACAGTTACTGGGAGGGTGATCAGACATTTACAAGGAAATACCAGAAGAGATATGCAAGAAGGTAAGAACCTTAGCTTTGCTAAACAGTTTCCTACATACACGTAAGAAAACCTGAAATACATCAAAATGAGTCATTCCCTTAGGACAGTTGACTGTATTTCTTCTTGCCTGAGAATTACTTAGGAGATGTGTAAGAAAAATCTAAGAGGGGTAGGTGAAGGGAGTTGAAGAGAAAAAAATAAAACTAACAATCCTGAGACTAGTGCTCTATACCAATTAAATTAAAATGTACCTAGAATACTCAGAATCTCTTAGGTATCAAAGATGCCCACTTAGTTTTTATTGCATACCATTTAATAGAAAGGGAAAAAAGCAACTGGTGGTTTTATACTAGATAGACTTCCCAGCTTCATAGCATGTTCAAGTTTTAGTGCATCATGAAATACACTTCAAAGCACTCG
The DNA here is from genome assembly GCF_001890085.2 of Hipposideros armiger. NCBI lineage: Eukaryota > Metazoa > Chordata > Mammalia > Chiroptera > Hipposideridae > Hipposideros > Hipposideros armiger. The sequence continues at coordinate 1,337,780 of NW_017731679.1, forward strand.
AGTCTTATATCCAATTTAAAGATGAGGCTAAGAATAAGTAATGTCATCAATGATCATAAACGATGTTAAAAGCAATACCCAAACTACTGAATAGTCACAAAACAACACAAGTATTCTGGTTGTAAGAGTTGTAACTATGCCAACTAATCATAAACTGGAGACTAGGCAAATTAGATTTCCCTTTTTCACACATCTTCAATTCGGCCTTTGAAAAACTTACACCAAGCGGGAATTTATTAAATGCTACCCAAAACAGTTTCATCCATGTGTATCAATTAAATGAGGGTCCAAATAGGCTGTTCTGACATCTTTATTTTTTATTAAAGTGCTGTAGTTGGCAGATCCTATCTGCCCTTTTGTTGCTGTTTCTGCTTGTCTACAGGACAGCTGGTTCATCAAGGGCTCTCAGGCTGATCAAGAAAGCAGGGAGTCAATCCATGGTAGGGACATTCTTGAAACGCAACTCAGAAAGGACACGCATGTCTTCCAAATTCCTAAAGCCCTCTGCATGGAAAGAACTTAAAAAAACACAAGCAGAGCAATGGTAAGGATATGGCCTCTGAAGCAGGGGGAGGGTAGGTAAATCAAATCTACTGCAGTGGTAGTGGGCCAGTCATTCCAAGATCTAAGAAGGAACCTGTCAATCAAAATGTCCCATATTCCATTTCCAATCCTATGCCTTCACTTAGCCCATTAAAATTTTAGAAAGTGATTGCACTAAAGTGGCACATACACAAAAATTAGACGGGAGGTTCAGTTGTAACCAGCAAAGAGTCCATCTCTACCTTCTCGGCTTTAGGAAGTATCAGCAACGGTTACGAACGCAGACTTCCTTACTTTTAACATTAAAAATGAGAAATGCTCCTGTATTTATTTGTCCACATAATCTTTAGAAATATTAAGTAAATAAATAGGAGGCAGAGGAGAATCTGTTATTACTAGTGAAGCTCTGGCCACAACAGAGCATACTCTGAACTAACGGCCAGAAACTAGTACTTGTAGTAGAGTCCTCCTCAGTAAAGGAGTGAGAACTTAGGGCAGGGAGTCACGCAGAGCTAGGTCCGGGTCTTGGCTCTGTGGCTTACTAGTTATATAACTTGGGAATCATTTCCTTAGGTCCTTTGAAACCTCTATTTCTTTATTTGTAATTTCATGTTTCATAGTCCTTACCTCACAACAACCTTACAAGAGTTAAATGGAATAGCAAAACTATTAGCACAGAGCTGGAGAACCACAGTAATGTTTTAATCATAGTATAATGATTTCATGTATATAAAACCACAACAATACAGATAATGGCAGTCCCTAACATTTATTAAGTGCTTCCCATATGCCAGGCATTATTCTGGATATTACAGGTATTATTACTTCAACTGATCCTCAGAAGTGCATGATTTGAGTATTATTACCAGTGCCTCCAATTTATGAAGAAAAAAGTCAAATATAACTATTATACTGAGATCAGGTAAGAAAACACAAGCAGGGAGGCTTGGCACAAGGAAGATGTGTTGTATTTTAACAGAAAAAGAGTTCCAAGATTAAATAAATAAGGCTTTTTCCAAATCCATGGCAGTTATCAAAATTAATTCTTATATGAATCATTACAATTTGTAATTACAATATGACAAAGTATTACAAGTATTTTGTAAGATAATGGCCAATGAGTGTGTTGGAAAGCCTGAAGCATGAGGGAAAGGCTGCCTTACTGTCAACACAGAGTCAACACCCAAAATCTTTAAATGTGCTGATACAAAAGGCCAACTTAATTTTATTTCTCCAATCAAACTACCACGTATTAAATCCTCCCCCATCTGCATTCTCTCTCACAGAGATCTGCTAGAGCCTAAAGTGAGATGTAGGATGCGAAACAGAGAATACATTTTGGGGAGACAGTGGTAGAAATAATAGGTGGACTTCATGGAATAGAGCACCTCACTTTAGATTAGGGTGACATGTAAGCTTCTGATGTGGAATGGGCGACCAGTCACCATGCAACCAGCCTGATGACAAGGTGATTGTACAGTATGAAAAAATACTAAGAAGGCTACATTAGTAAGTAGTATTGTGAAGTTTTCATTTTAGACACTTTCATTAAATAAAGAGGATGCCAAAAAAAAGTATAGATTTTACAAAGGAAAAAACTGTATTAAAATTGTAATACTCAATATATATAGATAACAAAGGATGAATACAAGTCACGTTTGACTTCTACTATTATAAGAGGTGCTCCGAGTGGTTACCATCAGCGTCCAGGCACTTCTGAATATGGCAAACTGCTGCTTGAGCAACGCTGACCAAAGTGTCCAGTTGTATACATTTTTTGGGGCCCCCAAATGGCACCGCCGGTGCACTATGAGGACATTAGAGAGACCTACAGGAGGGAAGTCTCAGTACTTGGTACTCGATACTCAGGTATGGTTGGGGCGGCTTCAGCACTGCAGACTGCCTAATAATGCCTCCTCCCAGGGTAACGGTCCTGCCATTCACTCACAAAGCTTTTACATTATTATTATTAGTCTTTCAGCTCCTAGAGGGCTGAAATTAATTCCTATGCGGATGTTGACCCCCACCCCCCCACCGCCAACCCCTACCACCCCCCACACACACCAAGTAGGCACTCCTATATCTGCTCAGTGAATATTTTCCATGGCCTTCTGCAGGGCTATTTCTGAAATATCTCTTGGGCAAGATGATTACAAGGTGTGACACTTAACCAAACAATCTGGCTTTTTATGCTTCACTGGAAACAATACAAGTTAAATTGGATTACAGGAAAATAGACGTACTTATCCACTTCTTCAAAAGCCATTCTCCAGTGATGGCTTCTTAAGGGTTCTTTCAAGGTTCTGAAACTTCATCAGATGCAATCTCCAACAAATGCCACACTATCACAATTTTACCTCCAAAAGTAAAACTTACAATTTAATTTATGCAATATTTGAGCATCTACTATATCTAAGGTGCTGCTGACAGATTAAAATGCTGAGTTAGAAAGTTCAGCCTAAGGAAGGACCACACACTGCCTGGTGTAAGTAAACTGGAGCTATTTAAAAATAAAAGCCAATTGGTGCTGGCTGGTAATGCGTGGAAGAAGAAAAAGGCTCTCAACAAGCGAATTTCGGTGTAATTTCACTTAAATTGTGAATTTTTCCTTCTTTGAGTATGTAGAGCAGGTTTCCACTCTTTCTTGTAAGCAATCTATAGAAACTTCCTCGCTCAGAATTTATAAATAAAGGCTAAGTGTTCTGCAAGGTGCTAGGAAGACAAATATGTCTGTTCTCAGAAAGCAGACCACAAACAGGAAAGGTAACGTGCAGTAAAAAATAAATGCTTTTATTTATTGCCAACTCAAACTTGGTAAATGATAGTGGTATAGAGCTGTGCAGGCAGAAGAGAATGACCAAGGCATGAGATAAGAATTAGATTTGTGTATTCAAGGATGAAGAGCCCAGCTGAGCCAAGATAAAAATGTCTGTAGAACAATGATAACACTGGAATAGTGAGCCGGGGCAGATTCTAGAGCCCTTAAACGTCACAGTGAATCTTTATGAGGAGAGTGACAGTATACAGAAATGCGTATGTCATATACGTATACAACATGATGGGAGATCACTTTCCCATCAAATACCAAGATGAGGAAAATAGTGAAAATCAGTGTGGCAACAAAGAAGCTAATTTAAATACCATCGACAGTAAGTTTCCTTTTGTTCTATAAAAGGATGGAAAACAGCTTCGGTACAACGTTCGTTCAGCTACCCAAGTCTTCTCTGACCTACTTAACACATACAATAAGGAAAATATAATGATCCTATCTCTGTGTGGACACTAAATACTCCATAGAAAAATTTCCTCTTGGTACCAGTTGTAAATACCTTAAATGAGTCTCATAGGCCACCATGGATCTTTGCAGAACATGGCAGATGTGTCCATTAACAAATGAAAAATTCATCCTCACAGTTCTTATAAGTTACGTCTTCACTAAAAATGGATACATATAAAATACGGAGCTAGGTTTAATCAAATTTTCCTACCAATCGTTTCTGTAGAAGGTTATTACTTGATAAAATAAGTACACTTTATAGTTTTCAGATGTAAGTTTCTTCCAAAAAGTACATGTCACATAAAGGCATCTCTGTGCCTCTGAATGAAACATTTCTTCATGTGTTAATACCTTTCTTCTTTCTCCGCCTGGTGAACCCCATTTTGTAAAGCCCTATCACCTTTGACACCACTGCAGAGGCCTCTTGACAGCCAGTGACATCTCCATTTCCACTGCACTCATCATTCACTTATCATACATCCAAATAATGCTCATATAAATAAGTGCTGTCACCCTTACTACACAATGATATCAAGGACAAGTCCACATCTTGTTATATTTTAGCACTGCTCCAACATTTAGCAAAGCTGACTGGTATATACTAGGCACTCAAAATACTTGCAGAATTAAGGACTTATTTACCGGTAATTATGCACAGGAAGCCCTATCCAAGATTGTATAGCCATGATTGTATAGTTTTAGAAAACAATTTACAATTAAATGTTATTTAGTATTATGTCTGGTATCTTCGCCCTTTTGAAAGGGGTGGGAAAAGGAGAGGAAAAAAACACATGTATGATGGACATTATTAACTTTTAGAGCACATGACCTTCCCTACAAACTTAAAAGACTGACCATTGGTCTTATTATGGTTCCATACCCTGCTGGGATGCGATTCTTAAAGATGAAATAATCAGTTTTAATAAACCTTTAACGTACTTCAAAAAATTATTCATCAAACTTCCAAAGGAAAATTCCTAACAATTTCTCTTCTTTAAACAGAGGATATTTTATTTCCACAATCCCCCTTTAAACACTGCTGTAAATATAAAATAGTCTGCAACCCATACTTATACAGCCATACATCATTTTGTTGCATTTTGCTTTATTATGCTTCACATATGTTGCATTTTTTACAAATTTAAAGCAAGATCCTCTACCAGCAAAAAAGATTACTATTAATTTTCTTATGGTGGTCTGAAACCAAACCCATAGTATCTGCAAGGTATGCCTGTATTACAAGTAAACCACAATAGCCAAGGTTTTAGTGTTTTCAGGCCTGATTTGACATAACTGTCAGACATCGAGAGAGAGAGAGAGAGAGGTATGTGTACACACACACAAGCACAAAAAAGTTAGGAAACCAACTCTCAATCAAGGGTAGCCTGTCTTTGGTAATCCTCAATCAGTACAAACTACATATCATGTTTTTAAAAAGGGACGTAACAGGAAATATTCTGGATTGCCTATGACATGTCTTATCTCTCAAATGGGCCTACAGAGAAATTTGTGTGTGAGATACATACATACATATATACAAGGGGTGTCAAAAAAACATACACACTTTTTAAGAAAGGAAAACTGTATTAAAACTGCAACACTCAATATCTACCGACAACAAAAGATAAATACAAATCACATTTGACTTCTGCAATTACAAGAGATGCTCAAAGTGGTTACCATCAGCATCCAGACACTTCTCATTACAGCAAACTACTGCTTGAACGTTGACCAAAGTGTCCACTTGTATACATTTTTTGGCACCCCCAGTATATAACACATATATACGTGTAAGCATGATAAAAAGAAAAATGGATAATAAAAATATTATTATAAGCCATTCCCAGAGCCAAAGAAAGTTTTACCTACACATATTTTGTGGACCTGACCTAAGTTATACAAATGTAAGAAAATTTATTCACTAGACAATTGAAAAAGGATAACCCCTAAAACATTACTACATGTTTTATAACTTCAAACCTACCAAGATATTTTTCTCTCAACATGATTAGACCTTAGAGAATAATCACAGGGAAAGCTTTTTTAAATGAACTGATTTGCAGGACTAACAGTCTCATTCAAAGACAATCCCTCATTCTCCAAATATCTATTAGACACCTGAGCTATATATCACCCCCAAACAGCTTTAACAGAAAGTAATTACTGTGTTTCTAAAGCCTTTTGTATGACAGTTGTGAAAGTTGTACGAGAGAGAGGGTTTTTAAGGAAAACACCAACAAATGCAACTGGACACAATGAAGAGACCCTATCATTCACTGCCATTCATAGAACTCCTCCAGAAATTTAAAGAGGAGTAGTAAGGAGGGGACAACCACCTTTACCTCTGATGCAAGACAAAATGTTCTCCTGCTTCAGATGCGTGGCAGCACCTCACTTTACTTTTGAATCCATTCCTGTGTATTTAATTACACTGGCGGGAGCACCTACTGGCCGGGCTCCTAGCCCTTTCCCTAGGTCTGCTGATTGATAGCATCAATAACGTTCACTGGCTGTAATTAAACCGCCAAATAGTATCCCCTTTGCCACTGGGTAGATCAATGTTCTTTAATACTCAGAGAACAAAGTACAAAGGTGAGAGGGGTGTTTTTAGCCCTCACCTTCACAGTTCATTTGACTTTGTGCGCCAGAGTAGTTTGCAGACAATGCATATTTCACAATTCCCCCAAGACACTGGTTAATGAAGAAGAACTAAGGGAAATCTTGCAAGTTGGTGATGATTACTTATTAACCCATTTTTGCAAATCTGAGCAGAACAGAAATATTCTAAGTCATTTGGCAATACTATACACTGCTTTCACATAGCTTTGGGACAAAATTCAGTTTATATGTCAAAAGTTTTATAAATTAGGTTGACATACAGTATTTTTTTCCTTCAAATATTTATAACATGCTATGTGGAGGGGTTCTTATGATAATAGAGCAAATTTCCATTTATTCAAACCCTGATTAGAAAGTTCAAAAATATACAGATACTGGGGAGGGGTGGGACAGGAGTGTGGTTAGGAGCCTGTAGATATGAGTCAAATTTTAATTGCTTTGTAAAAGCAACTTCCATAATCTAAGGATTCATGACCATCCTGCATAATATTATTCAATTCCCAATCTCTATACTACAAAATACCCATTTTATATAAATGGGCCCCAGAAGAACTATACTGCAAATTCCCCATTCTCGGAATTGAATATTAAATGATGTTTATGTACTTGCAACGCTAAAAGTATTTAATGACATTCAAATGCTCTGCAAATGAGCAAATTGTATGTGTGTGAGAGACAGCGACAGAGAGTGAGCGAGAGAGAGAATATAAATGTATTATTTTTTTAGGTAAATCCAGTATTATATTTATTAAAAATACATGTCAGTCATAAACATTCTAGATACATTCTAGACCCCACAAATGAAAATCTTATTTACATATAGATTTGTTTTGAAACGAGCACCATAGACTTGTTTAAGTGCAAATCATTAAGGTCCACTAAACATCGGTTCTCAGGTCAGACCACCACCTGTTAAGAAGCACCTGTGGTGGCTATTAAAATGCAATTTCCTTGGCTTCACTCTGCAGATAATCAGATACAGTAGTCTTGATTGAGGTCCAGAAATCTGTATTTTATCAACAACCCTACCCCAATGATTCTGATAAACATTAAAGTTGTTGCAGTCCCTTATGTAGATGGATTTTAAATAGGTAAATCCTAAAACTGGGGTGCATTTGGGTTCCCTGGAGAGCTCATAAAAATTACAGACGTCAAGCTCTCCTCCTGCCTTCTGTCACTGTTGGTTTCCCAGTTTCCAAATAAGACAATTTCCCAGGTATCTTCCAAGTGAAGTATACGTGAATATAAATCACTAACAAATACAATAGAAAAGTAAAACAAAGCCCATAAAACCCATCCCAAGGTATTTCCAAACATCAGGCTGGCTGGGTGTGCCTCAGCTGGGTTTAAGGAGCCCATCAGCTTGGCCGCCTCTGCAAAAGGCTGGTGTGCTTGCTTCCGTGAGGTCAGAGCTTTCTAGGCGTATGAACACGGTCATTTGTAAAGCAAGCAGGAACCGGTGAATTTCTAGTCGTTGAACAGAATTTGTGGAAACGAAAGCTTTTTCTGAATTATGTTTCTAGGAGCAGGCGAGTGCCCTGCTGTTCCTTGCCCTTCCTGCTGCTCACCTGAAGGTCACGTCGAGACTCATTAGCAGCCCCAGGACCTGTGCAGGAAGGATTACACTTCTTATTCCTGTGCGGGAAGGTAACCTCACACTAATGACCACAAAACAGATCACATTAGCATGATCTATTGACTTTTTTTTTCAAAATCCACTTCTCTACATCATAGGATAACTCATTTTTAAAATAGCCAACAAAATTAAACCAAAGAACTAAATATTGTGACTCCTTTCTTCATTGTGAAAGTGGCTTTTTAATTCCTCCCCAGCTAGGTTTCTAAAATACAACTTTAATATAGAAAAGGAAGACTGAAAAACAACTGAATATTCTTAATCTTCTCTCTCTGAAACGAACAGGTCAGCACAAGTATTTCCTAACTCCAGATGTCAAGCAAAATGTTTCATAATGACCGTGTGTAGCCTGGCACCATCTCCACCAGTTTATACATGAGAAAACTAGACCGTGAGAACAAGGGCAGAACACACACCCAGGACCTGCAACTCCAGTTCCTGATGCAACATTCAAAGGAGCTCTTTAAATAAGCGGGGCAGGGAGGCAAACAAGTAACAGGTTTCCTGTACTGTGTTCAAACCACGCACAGCCCTCTCTCTTGCTTACCTGTAAATAATAGGTCAAACTTTCCAACGTAAAAACTCCACAGGTAATTCTGATATGGTACTTGTGGATGAGGACTGATGCTAAAGGCAATCACAGGAAGTCTGGCAGAGGTGGGAGTAAGAGAAAATGGGCCATACGTGCTTTTCGAAAGAGTCCACACAAATTTATAGAGACAAAACACGCTTTTCTGTAATTTTTAAACAAGCATCTATGAATCACAAGAAGCTTCCAGAAAAACATTCTTAAAGAATGGGTAATCTTCTATAAAACAGAGATTCAGAAAGTTACTCTAATAATTCTTTTACTGTCTCATTATCATTGAAATACTTAAATCGATGTTAACTCACCTATCTGCTATCATCTCCAGATACCAGTTTTCTTCTCAAACCAGAGGCCTGGCTGTCTCAGGTGCTCAGCCTGAAAGACGGCCGAGTTTTCTCACCACAAAGCACAGCTCCACTCACTCCCCCACACTTTATAGGTCTGATTCAGAAAGTCTCAAGACATTAAAAGCCCCAAATTAAGGTCCCCAAGAGAATGTCTTGTTTGTTTATAGTGGTATCTACAACCTGGCTCTAAACAGAACACTTGAATATAGATAATGTGAAGACAGAAATAAAAAACCGATAAAAGCTACAGGCATCAGTCAATGTGATATTCTATTTCTGGTCTCAGTAATACTGTTAGCAGTATCGTTTTTGAACAAGTCCCTTAACTTGAGCTTCACTTCACTGATCAAAGAGAGGATGTGCCTATGAGACTATTGTTTTTGCATGAATTTAGATAAGCAAAAGGATTTAAAAAGTCCTATGAAAATCTACAAAAAGCAGAGACAGCAAGGGATTAAGGGACCCTTCTTCAGAAATCAGCACACCTGTTTTACGTAACCTTTCAAGCCAGCTTGTTAGAATAGACTGAAGCCACCGAACTGACCTAGTACTGCTTGTCCTGAGTCATACACAAAAGACAACAAGCCCTACCCTACCCTTAAAGAGCAGTAGAGAAGTCAAGCAGACAAGTGTTAACAGTGCCCTGCAGAAATACCTCATAAAATGCCCTTTTATGAAACCGGCAGGAAAGGCGGAGGCATTCTTAGGTCATAAAATGATCTATAAACTCCCTCCTAAAAAAAGATGGGTTCAGTCAACTACTGAGACCCTCTCCCAACACCACTCTCCATGTCACAAGCAGGGATGGGCAGGAACAAGCTAGGACACTGCCACCAGGGACCCCCTTCCTGACCCTTCCCTCTGGTGCAGGCTCAACCTCCACTCCAACAACTGTGGGAAAATATATACAGAAAAGCTGTTCAGAGAATGCCCAGTTACCGCTCTCCGGGAATTTCCATCTGTATGTCTAATTCCCACTTTTGTGGGAACTTAGAAGGGGCAGCAGTAACATAACAGGTCTGAACCGGGGACAATCACGTCCTGGACCCTGCGACGCCATCCACCTATACTCTCTCGACCACCCTGGATGAGTAACAACCTCTGGGGCTTTTTGTATTTACAAACAAACAAAAAAATCAAAGCTGGAGATGGAGCAGTGTACAAAACACATGATGGGCATTATACAAATAGCACATTACTCAACAGTATCTGTTATTCCTCATTTCAATTAAGAAGTGTGTAAACTGGGCTCCAAATAGATATAAGAATTTTATTTAAATACATTGGATAGTTTCTAATAATCAGATGTAGCAATATACTGTTAAAAGTTGGCACGTGGCTCTAGAAAGCTCTAGACCATGGGGTAAAAATGAAGTGAGAAAAACATGCACTCAGTCCATTATTTTTAAAAAGGCAAAGAAATTGCTTGCTTTCCATTTTTGCCTCCACTCCTTGTACATACTTTTTGAACTTTTGTGTCCCTCCACAAACAGACCTCTGACCAGCGAAGTAGTTACATGACCAATTTAGGCTAACATCAGTTCATTTGAGGACTGTCCTGTAGACTATTACTTCCCAATTCTCCAAATCCAGTCGAAGAAAAAGGTAAGTAATAACCTACATGCACATTTTGAAACGAGGGGTACTTTACAGGAAATGCTTTCTAAATGCGTGAAGCCCACACTTCTACAAGCATCTACACCTTTGTACCTTCACAGAAAATAACATTAACTAAACAAGCCAAAGGAAAACCAGGGTGGCTTGAAGTGCCCAGAGAGATGTGGAATTCAAGTACAAAATACACCTCCTCCTCCTAATAACTACTCAAGCCCAGTTCCGTCACTGCTCTGCTCAGAACTCTTTGGTGGCTCTCCCTCACCTGCACCATAAACCACGACTCCTTGGCATGGCACACCTACCACATATGATCCCTGACTACTCTCAGGCTCGTTTCGGCATTACTCCCCAACCCTTGTTTCTGCTCCCGCTAAGTCACGTGGTTTCCTTAACACTGGCTTTCACACTTCCCTACAAAAGCATGAACTTTTGACATTACTGCTACCATAAAACCCACTTACCTCCAACACCCCAGAATGGTGCTGCAGATGTTGAGCAGAACACCAACCAGGGGGGGCAAGCTCATAGCCCAGGCTCCACTTCCTTCTCTATAGTGGGGAGTCCATGTATGCAGCACCCACAGAATAGATCCCCATGGTTGGGATTCAATTTTATGAGAGAACAACTTACAATGATAAATAAAATGCAACCCTACCCGCCAACGATCCTGTACCAAAAAGAAGGCTGAGCTAGAAAAGTGTTTCCCAGCACACACTTTACTGTGGCTGCTGAATTTCAACAGTGGTAGAGGGAAACAGTTAAAATTGTTCTCTCTCCAGGATAGGGTGCTACATTTCATCACTCACTAAATCATTCTGTATGATAAGTGTAAGTTCATTAAAAAATAGTTGCACCTTTTCTTAACAGGCAATTTGGCAGACCGTGGAAACTGTTAAAAAAAAGAAGAAATATTCTCAGCAATGAATGAATTCATTCATTTAACAGACATACATGGAAACTTAAGTAGTTAAAAGACCAAGATCTTAGGACGAGTTAAACCACTTCAGCAATGTCAGGGACGGTAAAATTTCAGAAATGTGGTTCTATATTCCTCCTATAAAGTCCATGCTAAACAGAAAAAAAAAGTCTACAAACATTTACTAATTGAGAAAAGGATACGCTAGTTAGGAAAAAATATACATTTAACAACAACAAAAGAAATTAAAAGCAATACAGTAGCTTGGAATAAAGGTTTATTAGCTTTACTTAATTACTCTAATAAACCAAACACTTTAAAGAATAGATATTACTATTTATAGTTAATATTCCAACTTTCTTTTAACAGAATTTTCCTTATGTGCTTAGTGGTTTAATAATTTTAATGTAAGAAATTTCATATTAATGTATATCAATCAATTTTTTTATTAAATGTATTGGGGTAACACTGGTTAATATTACATAATTTTCAGGTATACATTATAATTCAACATCTGTGTCCTCCACTGCGTGTTCACCACCTGAAGTCTAGTTTCCTTCTGTCACATATATTTGACCCCCTTTAACCTCTTCGTCCTCCCCCACCCTCTTTCCCCTCTGGTAACCACCATTCTGCTGTCTAAATCTCAGTTTTTTGTTTTGTTTGTTACTTTTTGCTTTATATTCCACATTTGAGTGAAATCATACAGTTTCTATCCTTTTCCATCTGATTTATTTCATTCAGCACAATACTCAAGAGTATCAATTAATTTTTAAGCAAAGGTAAAATTGAGCATGGTCTATGTCTGAATGATTAAAAAAACGATATATTTAATCAGAACTAAATTTAGGCACTTTTCCTACGCTGGTAATACTTGCAGACATGATTTTTACTTTTAGGGGGTACGGATGAGATGGATTCCTAGAGATAGTACCTATCAATAAAGTTCGATTTCTTGAAATAATAGCTCCTACTTTCCAGATAAAATACACCCATGTGCAGGAATAATTAAATTTCCAGGCCTGTTGTAGAAGACGGAGGAGCTGGGCGAGATGCCTGCGAGTCAAAGCATCCCTTTCACTGCAGGTGTAATAATCTATTCATAGCACTTGATGGGGGGAAAAAAACAAAAAAAGTCTGTAAGCATTTTTGAGAATGATTTTACTCTGCTGATCATGAATTTAAGAATGATACTATTGAACTAGGCAAAAGGTCAAAAGTAGTGGCTTTAAGCCATAAATGTTTCTGGAGTATTTTATTTTTTATTATTAGTTTCAGGTGTACAGAACAATGCAATAGTTATCCTTTTCACCCCTCAAAAGAAACACCCCCTCCCCCGATACCATGCTTATCTACTACAATTCCATTGACTCCATTCCCTCTCTACTCCATGTCCTGTGAATATATGTATATATAATTATAGTTGACATACAATATTATTCAACATCAGCAGGAGTATTTTTAGATGTCATCAATACTGTATTTAACACCCTCTAAAACCAAAATGGATAGAGAAATAACATGAAGACTGAACACAGTAATCATAATCACTGATGCCCTGAATAGTCTACAAGACCCAGGGTTCCTACGGGGACCAGAGGGCTCTGATGAGAATCTGCGCCCCCACCCCCACCCCAGCACATGAGATGCCCCCACAGCACTGCTGTCTGAATTGTATATGTGCTGCCTTTCACTATCCTTCCTAATATCAGAAGTTAAAAACATTGCAATACTCACATTTTATTTACCAACTCAATATTAGAGACAAAGTGGGCAGGCTTTACCCATCTTGACTGCTTCCCATGCAGTTCAGAGATAGTGTGACGTCACCAGCAAGGTAAGCTGCTGGTACATCCCCCCCACCACGGAAAAAAGTGATCCTTAGAAGAGAAGAACCACCCTGAGACTTTAACAAATGAATGCTACTACTTAAAATAAATACCTTTCTAAATTAGGCGAAATTATTATTAAGTTGTTTTAATTTCTAAGTCGCACTTTTTAGAAAGTGAAGACTCTATTAACTACTTTTTACTCCAAATGCGAAACAATTATTCAGCATGTTCAAGGAAAAGCAAGGTTAATATTCCGGCTACAAGAATTATCCACAAGAGGATTATAAAGGTAAAAGCTGAACTTTGCATGCAAAAATATCGGATATTTAGGGCCAGCAGAATGGCGCATTGGTTAAGAGCTGGCTTGGGACGCCAGAGGACCCCGGTTCAGATCCCACACATGAGGGCCAGTGACACTGCCCTCTACAGCTAAGATGCTGAACAACAGCTCAACCTGGAGTTGGGCTGCCATGAGTTGCCGGCAGCAGCGTAGGCTGCAGCCACTGCTGCAGTGGGTTGCCATGGGCTACCGTGTGTAGCCAGCAGCCAGCGTGAGCGGCCAGCAGCCACAGTGAGCGGCCGTCCAGAAGCCGGCGACTGATCTGCCTCACCTGGGAAGAGAGCAATGATGGCGCCAACTTGGGCCAGTGAAGCAATGTCCTCCACAACTAGACTGAAGAACAAAAGGATAGCAACTTGTCTGTTTCCCTTCCCCCAATCCCCCAGCGCTGTTCCCATCCCCCAATTCCTCAATAAAAATCTTTAAAAAAAAAATCGAATATTTAGAAAATCTACCTATTCAAAAGCGTATTTTTTGATGGTTCCTAAGTTTTGGCTAGGTCTTAGACCTAGCTGTGACAAATTGCCTGGGATGCATTTTTTTGTTTTGTTTTGTTTTTAAAGATTCCTGTGTCTCCCCTCTGAACACTTATCTAATAGATCTGACATGAGCTCCAGATGTGTATTAGTAACTCACTCTCCTTGTGATTCTGATGCAACCAATTTTGGGAACAACTGCTTTAGGATCTCATAGGGCCTGAGGGACTTTGCTTTACTCATTGCAGAAATGCTGAATATTTGTCATTTATTCAACACACCATCCATCTACTGCACAAAATCCTACTGGGCTACTGCTATTAGGAAGCCCCAAGAGAAACTGCTAAAACCTTTCACAGCATTTGATTCGCTGTTTCAGTGTTCGGGTAACTAGGAAGTTTACCAAATGCACACTAAATGCTACATGGTTTACAGAAACCTGAACTTAAGGAAAACACAAACACTTGCATACCTGTATATAACGTATATATTAATCAATCTACTGTAGCTTTCTGAAGAAAAGTATGGTGTCACAGCAAGGGCTTTGGTGTAAGTATCAGGAGACAAAAATTTGAGTCACAGCTCTATCTTTCACTGCTTGGTCTTAGCTAAACTGTATGACTGGTCTCGGCTCTCTCATGGCGGGCAGAGGGTAGTGCTTAGGTCTAAATTATATGTGGATGCCTTCAATCCCAATCACTTCTGTGATTTCTCATGGATAAAAAGAACATACTTCAAATAAGGAGGAACCCAACCTGACTTGGAATAACCCAGCAAGGCAGCAGCGGAAGGAAAGCCTTCATTCAGATGGGCTCCAAAAGGTGGTGCGGCCACCATTCAACTACAATGAGTGGGAAAGGGGATGCCAGGAAGCGGAGCTCTATGAGCATATGTGCAGAGGCGGGGGATGAGATCAGCTTGCAAGTGAAGAGCCATCCGTACTACTGTGGAGAACACTAATTACACCGGGTCACTCCACAGTTAAGCCAAATGACAGGGTAAAACAGTAGGGAAATACGAGAGAATTTTGAGTGAGATGTAACATGAGTAAAGTGTTATTTATTTTTTTTTAAAGATTTTATTGGGGAATTGGGGGAAGGGAACAGTACTGGGGAATCGGGGAAGGGGAACAGGCCAAGTTGCTGTCCTTTTGTTCTTCAGTCTAGTTGTGGAGGACATTGCTTCACTGGCCCAAGTTGGCACCATCATTGTGCTCTTCCCGGGCGAG
>NW_017731679.1:1354259-1376568 GCF_001890085.2 Hipposideros armiger
ATTTCTGGAATGGAGAAAAGGGTATGTCCTAGAACGAGCCATCCCAACCATCTATTCCAACTTCTTCTTAACCACAATCCAGGACCTCAAAATTAAGATAAATTAGCAGCAATCTTGGAAATCAACCTAAGTTGGGGAGGCCCGTAAAAATATGCAGTAGGACAGAGAACACACAAAACAATCTAAAGGTAACTGGACGTTGAACGCTTTTTTTTTTAAGAGTACTTGGTTATTAATTAAAAGATTAATCTCTGTGACATAAACAAGAAGTATGCAAAGAAGTATAAAGAATTAAAAAAAGCCGTCCAGACTGAAAAACCAATGTCAAAACAAACTTAAGTGTTTGTGAGCTTAGACTACATCATAAATAATTTTTTTCCTTAAACTTTGGTAACATAGTAACCAGTTCATTTTCTGACTGATGGGTGAATCTTTTCATAGGGCACTTTCTTCATCAAGAAATATGTAGAATTCTTGGACATCTAACATCCAAGTGTATTTGGGGCCAACGCATATACAGTTCCCTTTAGATGAGACAGAGCTGGAAGGCATTTTTCCTATGGGCCAATAAATATAAGAAATGAGATGTCAAAACTACCCAGGGCTAATGAATTACCTTAACTGACAATTCAGAGAGAAGCAACTTTTAAGCACAAAGATGACACTGCATTTCCAGATACCTGAAAAATGAGCAGAAATCTTCTCGATGAGTCTCTAAGCGAGATGGATGCCACCGTCAGCCCTGACGAACTTCCCCTCACCACTCAGACTATCGTCTGAGCTGACTTCTTAAATCAAGGGTGGAAAATAGGTTCCAACTTGAGTCAATTGATTGAGGTTGTCTGGAACACTATTTTGAAAAACATTTGGGAGCCACATCTAAACTCAGTGAGAAAGACTGCAGTGATTGATTGGCAATGTCTGCACTGGGCAGGAGAGGGAAAATTGATAGCATGTGTACTAAGAGTTTGCCAGAGGCAACATCCCTTTTATTTTCTAAAGGAAAAGAAATCTATACTGCAGATTGGATTAACTTCTTATCCACAGAGACTCTACCTAAGAACTTCGAAAATTCACAAAAGCCGAAAACTATCCACACAATTATTTACCGTTTGCCTAGAAAGAATACATATAATAGGAAATATCACCTGTGTGACATGCTCCTCAAAGTAAGCTGAATCTGCTAGAACAGAGTCCAACTACAGCCCAAGGACCCTACCCAGCCTGCCACCAGTTTGTTTGTTTTTTTATGACCCATGAACTAAGAATGGTTTTTACATTTTTAAGTGATGGGGACAAAATTAAAAGACTATTTTGTGACACATGAACATTACATGAAATTCGAGTTTTTGTGTCCATAAATCAAGTTTTATAGGATCACAACCACATCTATTAGTTCATGTCATGGCTGGCTGTGGCTGCTTTCAAGCTATAAGGGCAGGGTTGAGAAGCTGTGACAGAGACTGGATAGCCCGCAAAACCTAATATATTTACTACCTTTACAAAGTGTGCCAATGCTCGTGCTACAAGAACTGGTCTAAGGTTTCCCCAAGTTACATGGTGAGTAATTCACTTAAAAAAAAAAAAAGATTTAATTCAGTAGGCTTCATAAAGTATGTATCTAAGAAAAGATGCTGCTGTCCCTTAGTTAATAGAGCAGTGATCACATAAAGTACTGCTGAATAAAGCTATCCCCATCATGTAACAAAACAAAAAATTACGCTAGGCCTCCCAGAGAAGTGTCCATGTGAGCACAAAATGAATAAAAGAAAGAACTACAAGTAGACCTTTATTAAAAATCTCTGTGCTATAAGTAGATATAAAAAAATTAAACATACTTTTATTGTTTTGGTTTGAAGTCTCAATCCATTCAGGGTGTTGATAGCTTTCTCTGCATCCTTAGGGTCAATGTAGTTCACAAAGCCATATCCCAAGCTCTGCCCTAATGAAAGGGAAGGGGAAAAAGGCATACATTAGTTCTACGCCGCTGATGACAGAGATCCACTTTCATTCTGGCATATGGTCTTGTCATTACCACCAGCATATTCGCTCAGTAGTAAAAAGTCTACATTAATTCTTCTGGAAATATACATGTGGTCTTTTTCATCTCCTGTCTACATTGGCAAGTTTAAACATCAGTTAGAACTCAGCAAGCTGTGCCGTTTAAAAAAAAACACACACCCCAAAAAAGCTCCAACATACAGGTCCTGCGTGAGCCAGAGCCCCCAGCAGCAAGGCAGTGTTTCAGCTTCGGAAACCGTGGGCGCAAATCTCCGCCAAGCTGCTGAGTGGGTTCCACGGACACGACTTTTCCAACTTCAGTTTCCTTACCTATAAAATGGGAAAGTGGTACGCATCCACCAAGAATCTGTCCGTGTTCCACACACTGCACCCTGACAAATTTACAGCCTGTACCGAGTATAATTACTTCAATCTAAAATGAAGAATCGTGTGTGTGCATCAGTGTGTGTGTGTGTGTGTGTGTGTATGTGTGTTATATGTGTGTGTGTAAAACATTTATTTTAGGGAATTTCTTCAAAATAAATTGAATCCAATTTTCTAAAAGGGGTTTGACATCCTAGATGAGAAATACAGGGAAATATGAACACAGAGATTTACACTAAGGATCCCACCAATGAAAGCATGTGAGAAAGAAAGAAAAAGAGCATAAACAAAAGGAATGACACAGGTAATTTTTGGAGTAAGAGCCGCTTCCAAATTAAGTCTTTGGTTGTTGCTCTTCCCTAGCATGAGCCCTCTCATCCCTGGCTGGCTCAATGATGTCCCATCTCTCAAAAAGTAGGAGTATCAAGGAGTTGGAATTAATGAAATGCACACATAAATAAAGCCAATACTAGAGGTCTGAGTTTTTCAACTAAGGGAAAGTTTCTCAGTTGGAAAGGGTGAGAAACACTATAGAGTAAGTGACAAAAATGGACATGAAAAAATCTACTGGAAGTAAACCAAACTAACTGAGGGTTTCCTAGAAGATTCCCAGTAAAGCTCCAAATGCTTTTTATTAAATACCATTTTTGTATCAACTTCATAGCGAAGTGAGAGTTGTTTTTTGGTTTTAGTCTTTTTTTTTTTTCTTTTCTTTTGAGGGGCACCTTAGGTCCAAGGGGTTACGAATACAGGTATTTAGGACAGCTGCTCTGGTTACTCTGATGTGGCTCCTTATAACTATACGAAATTTTTTTTTAAAAAGAGAGAAAAGACTAAATACAATACCTAATCATCATGAAAACTCGTGATTGTATTTTGGAGACCAATATCATTATTTTGGATAATCATTACTAACTAATGCCCTTATCAAACTGTAATTTTTCCTGTTTTTCTAAAAAAAGGGATGAGGAAAAGCTAAAACTCAAGTTCATTATTTTTTTTCCTCACTAATCACAGAGATTTTGTTTTACTCACGGTTCTTTTTTTTTTTAGGCATTCAGCTTTTTATTAATCTGGCAAACATTTATCACATATCTATTAAATGCATAGTACCCTCTTATGAAACGTGCTGCAGTACTATTGTTACCAAGCAGGGTTCAAACTGGCTAAACATAAAAATACCTGCTCAAGGAAAGTTTATGATGAAAACGATATGGACTTTGGAGAAAGACACACAGAAGTTCCAAACCTGGCTGTGCCATTTACCAGCTGTGTGACTTTGAAGAAGCTACTTAACGTCTCTGAGTCGTTAACTTCCTTATTTCTGAAATGAGGATAATAATTCCTACCCAGTAAGGTTGCTGCAACAGTGATGAGAACATTCACTATTGATGGACGTAGGTCATTCTGGTCAAAAGATAAAGTGAGGAAAAATAACGCATATCTACTATATGTTAAGGAGTATAAAAGTATATTAATTTAAAATTAAATCAGGAAGATGCTACAAATATAATGGGGAAAAGGAAAGGCAAGGTAAACACTGTGTAGTTCTGTCACACTGCTGTTCTGTGACAAACCAAATCAAATTATCAATTGTACCAGCATTAGGAGCACATTTCTCCTATTTAGCTACTGACACTTCCCTCACACCTGCATTTCAGAAGCTTCTAATCACAGTGCTTACTCAACCTTGGTTGCACACTGAAATCATCTACAAAGCTTTAAAAAAAAAAAAAAAGCCTAAAATCCATTCCCAAAGATTGTTATTTTATTAGCCTGTTACAAAGGATTTTTTGTTTGTTTGTTTTAAATCCTGGTGACTCTAACATACAGCCAACATTGAGAACCACAGTTTTAATTATGAGCGATAACCCAGGGCTACACATGAGGCTTCTGGGAACCCGGAGAAGGGCCAAGGGCTGATGGTCTGGGCAGGTGAAGTGGCTGAGGGAAGGCCGCCTATCACCGATGCATTTTTAAGACATAACACGTCTTCAGGTTATCCATCACTTTAGAGAAGCAGTGTACTGGCTGGTTGAGGGCACTCTGGAACACAGCAGTGCCTGCTGGAATTAGGTCACAGGGTAGTGAAAAGCCTGTCCTGCCAGTCCGCGCTTAGCACTCTCCCATGCTGACCTCCAGGCTCTGACTCCCAACACACTGTGGGCACTCAAAAGCTTGCTAACTGAATACGTGAGACGCATAATGGCACTATGTACTTAATCGAAGGTATTATCAACATCACTATCAGATAGCCCATGCATTTAACGGGGAGCTTTGACCTGACCGCCTCAAGCAATCATGGCCAGCTATAATAATGAGTCAGCCACACTTCTATTACTATTATCCTAAGCTACTATTATCCTAAGCACAATCATATGAAAGGGTGTATCTTCTGCTCAAAGGCTACATTCCTAAATCCACTGTCATCGATGCCTCAAAATGTTGGCACTGGAACACAAAGGAGTTAGGAACCTCACAGGTTTTCATTGCAAAGTGAGCTAGTCAGGTCAGCAAATATTTATTGGATGCTTAAAATCAACAAAAATATCACAGATGATCCCAAGATAGGCAAGACTCTCCCCATTCTCACCTTTCAGCTATACGTTTGAGCTTAAATGTAGTCTCACATGAATCATGTGAGATACTTGTATTCTTCTCCTGCATGGTAGAAATGAGACGTATCTGAAGGGGGGCAAGGATAATCAGCTTCTCCAAACATAAAAAGCAGGCAGGAAGTAGTAAGTAGTCAGGACTTAGAATCAACGACTCTGAAATACTACGCTCTTCTCCACTCCGTTCAAACTAGTTTATATCTGAACCCAGAACAGTTTCAACATGCCTGACGTATAATAGCAAGCAGGCATTTTCCAATGGGGTTGTCTTCAGGCACTTACCCACTATCTCCAATTCTTGTGCTTCTTGTGCAAATATCGGTTTCACTACATACAAGTTTCTATGCTGTTACTCATTCCATGACAAAGTCAACTGCATCTTACATAGTACCGATTTCAGGTTATTATAAGTGAGTGCAGATTTTTAAAAAACAAATAGCGGCAAGTCAAACAAGGTGAAAAATGTGTAGCCTGGATCTACTTTTCCCCACTCTCTTATCCATCAGCTAGTAAGAGTCATAAATCATCAGGGAAGGCTTGCAAACCAAGCCTCATGTATCCATAGCATCCAACTCTATTTTTCAAATCATTCTGAATTCAGAATGTGCATATTGACAATTCCCAAACCAAGAATCACTTCTTTTAAAAACTATAAAGCTCTACATTTAAATTTCAAGTATAACCATTATGGAAATCAACATGATTAAAAGAAAATTATGAACAAAATGACAAAGTGAAGGCTCTCATTAAAAAAAAAAAAGCCTTCAAGACAAACAAATCCAGTCTTTAGAAGCCAAAAAATTCCTTCTTGTAACTAAACATGAAGAATAAAGTCAACAATACTTGTCCCCACAAACTACCTATCGCCGCATGCTATTATTTGGGAACCATTAGTCCAAGCCTTGGTCCCTACAGCTATGGCGGGGATTCCTAACTTCATCATGGAGCAGGCTCTCCAACAGTCACACAGCCTAAGACCCTCCCGCAGGTACGGAAAATTCCAAGTCAATAACTGCCCTTCAGCACTTATATTTTGTAGACCGTGCGTGAATGCCTTTTTTTTTTCATCCTCTTTCTTTTACTCTAACGTATTTGCCACAGAAAAGGATCCCTTCTTCACAAGAGATTTTTTAAAAATCGCTTCTAAACTGCTCTTGGCATAAAGCAAACAGTTATAAACAGGCTGCTTAGAACCACGGTTAAGTGATCTAAAGCACAGAACTGAAATCCTCCACGGGCTTCTGAATGGGACCGAGGCCCAGTGAGAGCTACACGGGGATCAGGGCAGGAAGGGGCAAACGGGAAGAGAATCCAGGTACTCACAAAGTGCTGCTGGGAAACACAGTAAACTCCAATTTATCCCAAACTGCGTAATTCAAAGCAGCAGCCATTCCCTTGCCACCTACATTGCTTTTAATAGCACATTTTAATTAAAATTTTAATTGCATATTTTAATTAAAAATACACAATCTTCTGTACCCATTTAATTGAAAGGTCACTTTATTTAGCCTTTTCTATTTCAAATTACTACCAGAATATCAAATTACCCCTTCAGGTTTAAAGGTAAAGGCAATATACCGCCATAATTCTTGATTATTAACCTGGTACATTCATTTAATTTTATCCAACCAATATTAAGTGAAACCCCTCTCAATATGGAATTGTGGAAAATAAAATTCCGTAGTACAAAAAAAAAAAGTCATACTACACATTTCTCACCAACATTTAGCCTTCATTTGTTCAACAATTACAGAAAGTCTTTTTGCTTGTTCCTGAGGATATAGCAGAGACAAAACGTTCCTCTTCCTAAAACTTATGTCCTGGCAGAAGGGACAAAAGAACAAGCTCTACAGTGCATTAGAAGAAAATAAGAGCTGAGGAGGGAAAATAAGGGCTAAGGAGGGGGGAAAAAAAAGCAGAGCGATGAGAGTGCAGGTGAGGGGTCATGAGCCTCATCCTGAAGGTAACACGGATCCATGGTTTGAAAGAAGTCGCTCATAGTTTAACAGGGAATCTGTGCATGTATGTGGACTGATGCCAGTGCGAGTTCTACCACACAGGCGTCACCTCCTGCCAGGTCTACCCCCTAAATCTGCCCCCCTCCACACCCCTCTGCATTAACACAGGTTCTCATGTAGTACTCTTAGAGTATTCCTGCAATATCCTAACCTATCACCCCTTCCCTAGGCTCCCGTTAACTCCAAAACCGGTCAACCTCCAGCACCGTGTGTCTGGGTGATCCTTCTAAAAGACAAATCCGATGGCGCTCCAGTTTCCAAGGTCATCATCATCTTCTCGCTTTATGTCCACTACTCCGACACACACACCTTCAAATGAACACATTTCCCTGTGTCTGGAACACAGGTCTCAATCGGGCCAAACAGACCACTTCCTGCCCCAGTCTGTCCCACTCCTAATGCACACTGATCGATGTTCCTTCTTGTCTTTCCACAGCCCTAATATTACATCTTTATCAAATTAGTACATTTATATAGGTGTTATGTCAATGTGGGTGCCCTCCTCCCACCTTAGACTGTTGAGCAAGGGCAAGCTGAGCATAGTTCCTGACAGAAGACCCTCTCACAGATATTAACTAAATGTTCATTGAATGAATGAGTAAACGAGCGAGCTAATGAACAAACAGCCGTCTGCCTTCCAGAGCGTATGGTTTAGAAGAGAGACACCCTTATAAACATGCTCTCCATGGCCCTACATTGCACCAGATGGATTACAGAACAAAGGAAGACAAGATGCTCAAATGTTACAGGATTCTGTCTTCAGAAGGGAGTGATGATGGGAGATATTTTTTTAAATAGTTCATGTGAAATTTTTCATAGGACAATTTTCTACAAATACCATTTAAATGAAATCTCAATTTTAAAAAATAATGTCATCTAGAGTAATTTGATAGATTTACATAAATCTGTTTCACAAATCCGTAAGTATGAATTATGGGATGTCAGCATATAATTTTGTTGAAAGTGCTTTCTCTCTAATATAATTAAGTCTGCTGAGACTATTCAGATACAAGTCAAATAAAATGCAGAGTGAATTCTGTAAAAACCTGGTAGTTGAATCGACAATAAAAGGTGACTATGCTGATTGATGTGTATCTATTATTTCATTTAGAGCAGTATTAATGTTTTATGAAATAAAAAAGGACAAAAGCAGCATGAATCTTTTTTAAATCCCACAGTTAGCAGGAACAGGTCGCTACACTCCTCTGACAAGCAAGAGTATTTGCAACCTGAGGTCTAATAATGTAACACTTGGGTGGGGGGAGCAAATTAAAAAGATTCAGTCTCCAAACACAGCCCCTATAAAAAACTGCATCCTTATAAAAAAAAATAAAAAAACAAACAAAAATACGTAACTTAATTTACAAAGGTAGGTCTTCATTCCAACAGGGGGAAGGGGGGGAAATGACAATATTTTTTGTAAAGACAAACCCACCCCTTTCCCTCATTTAAACACCCTTCTTCTTTCCTCCCCAAAACATACAATAAAGCTGCAAATGTGTTGTGTTTCTTCAGATGGACTTTCTGTTCCTGGGCACTCATTATGGGTGTCTGTTCAGGCAGGATGTGCACTGCAACCCTGGCACCAAAGCAACGTGCACCAGACTTTCCAATCTCTCATACATGAAATGCGGCAAAACCACATGGGTGCCACACACCAGGGGAAAGGTCTGAGAGAATTGTAGATGCACAGAGGAGTGCCATCTTCTCTAGTCACGTTTCTCTCCGTATTTGAATTCCTGACATAGCCTGGGTCACCTCCAATGCAGCATGCCAGATGCAGCAGGTCCTTCCATTTAAACTTCAGCTAACTCAGGTCAAACTAAACAGGTTCTCTTCACTGCCCTCTCAGGAGGGAGATCCAAATGAGGTAGAAGGCTGGAGAGATCCTATGACTATGGACCATGCCAGCCTCCCTGAAAGCTTGGAACATTTTTACCAGCATCCCAAAGGATATTACCAGGGATTGCCACAAGGATGGGGAACTCAGCCTAGAGGCTCACATAATACACTAAACAGATGGCTCACTCCAAGACATCTTCCACCCAAGTCGAATAAAACTGGCCCGACACTAAAACACCCCGATATTTAAAAGTGGTTTTCAGAAGTTCACAGATACAGAAGAGTTTAAATTGTCATTTCTCTGCTGAACTCAGAGTTGTAAATAGTGATCATTTGGTGACTATTACCTAAGCAGCCTAATTCTAGAGAGAACACTTAATGTCCTCAGCACCAGGGTACTTTCCTTTCGAGCTAATGTTAATGACCATAGCTGTCCTCAGATTATGTAACTGGTAGAGATATGTTTTCCTATAGTTCCAGCCCCAGTGATTATGAATGTGCTGGCAACACAGCGTGACCTTGCTGAAGCTGGTGAAACTGGGCTCTTAATACATCACAATTTCAGACAGCGTTAAGGACTCCCACACAATTCGGTCTTAGGCTATCGAGAACAGCAACAGCATATTAAATCCTCTCAACTCTCAAGCACTGTCCATGGGTACTCAGATGTCTTGCCTCCAACACTAGGAAGTTAGGAACAATGCCCTTTATCTAAAGTGAGAAAATAAACCAATTCATCTTAGGATAGGACTTATGCACATCTTAGGATAGGACTTGAATTTAGCAGGTTCTCTTGCTTGAGAGAGAGTGAGTCATCTTAACACCACCGTTAAGACAAAAGCCAGTTCTCATCAGTGATTTTGGTAGGTGCTATAGAAGAAAAGTCAGCGGTTTTACCTTCAAACACTGGAGCTGCCCCCGTGATGAGAGCAAAAGCCAAAAACTGTCAGTTGACCACAAAATCAGACTCTACAGCTCAAAAAAAAGTTGAGGACATTAACTACTCTGAGCTAAGGCAAAATCTACTTTCAGTTAAAGATCCAGGTCTGCTGCAATAGTCTCATTTCTGTGTTAATTATAATTAACTCTACACAGATTCCCCTCCAAAACACACACAAAGGGGCTTGCATTACTTGCTTTATCTTGTGCTTACTTAAAAGGCAATGAAGTGGTTCAAGTAAATATCACTTGAGATGAGGGCAAAGGAACTATATCCCACAAAAATATAAATGTGGTATAGAGGGAAAACAATTAACAACCGTGGTAGTAAATAGGGCATCTGCTGTTGCTTGTACTACCTACCAGCTAGTGTCAATCATCACACACACACACACACACACACACACACACACACACACACACACACGCGCGCGCACGCATGGAAATCCGTAAGCAATCCATCAAAAAGCAGAATGGCTTCTTAATGTGCTTCTCTTTGTAAGAGTTCATTTTTTATTCATATATTGCAAGAAAAAAGTTTTAAGGCCCTAAGCACTGTAATTAGCTGGGTGCCCTTTTTAAGACTGTGTCAGTCTTATAAAGCACTCTGGGAAGCTCCCTGTTTTGTCCAGGGAATAGGAAACACTAATCATACTACACAAATCCCACCAGGTTCACAGGGTGAAAAAGTTACGGTTAGAGATGATCAATTTTCTTCTTAAAGACATAATGGTTTAAAAAAAAAAAAGATAATTCACTGCCCCAAAAGTTAAAGGCTCACCAGCCAAAACTTTCCAATATGAAAAGCTTTCGTATCTATGAGAAAAGTCTGTTCCCACTGCCCCCCAGATGCTTATAGCTTTCTGGAAGCACACAATACCACAGCCTAATTATAAACTGCTATCAAGCAACTTATGAGCTTTATATTACATATAGTCATCCTATTTAATTCTCAAAACAAAGCTCTGTGTAGATACATCTGTACCCATTTTACAGATATAAATATGGGGGTCAAGTGATGCTGACTAACTTTCTCAGAGGCACAGAGCTAGCTGGTAAGTGGTAGGTAGGTTTTGAAACCAGGATTGACCTTTCCAAACTCAATCGAGTAACCTTTCAAGCTCAGCGTTTGGCCAAGTTTGGGAATTATTCTGAGGGAAGAGTCCTGTGCATGCAAAATTCACAACTTTCCGCCCAGGATATTCATCATCTCCAAATACACCTGTATTTTTTTTTCTGGTTATTTGTCATGTAATCTATTGACTGGAACGTCACCATTCTTTCTCAATCCATCAAGATGCTGCATGAAAGAAGAGGAACGGCAGCCTGCAGGTGCACCAATCACTTAAAACCCACCAGACAAATCTAACATTACAAAGCAGACAGATTAGAGATACCCACATTATAAAAAGATTCATTTAAAACAGAACTTGATTTACATACTCCTTTTTCCAGAAACTCAGAAAGTAATTCTTATAGATAGAGCCAACCATGTTTGCTGCTGCCAAAATCTTCTCCCACACAAGACACTTCTCTCATCAGCAGATTGCACTAAAACGCTTTCATACACATAGTACGGGTTCCTCGCTGTAGAAAAGCAGGTGGGATCAATACCACCTGGTCTCTGCCCTCTAAGATCTCAGCTCAGAAATGTAAAGCATGATAGGAAATAAGGGAGATTCCGGCACCTAATGAACAGGGAACACCTATGATTAATCACTGGGGTTTCATGCATACCCAGGGCAAACCTGTAAAAGAGAAGTTTTTCATTAGTTGAAACAGAGAAGAAGAAATTTAGGAGTTTCCTGACAGATAAATTAAGGAAATAGGCATATGGAGAAGAGCTCATCTGTAGAGAAGTACAGAGATGGTGAGACAAATGGCACACTGAACAAGTGGTCTGTACAGAGGTAAGGGAGCAGACTTTCTGCTTTGAGAACAGGGGTGCCCATGGGAAGACTAGTAGTGGTCAGACTGCAGGATGCCCCAAGCAGGGAGAGGCCCTGATGAAACACACAAGAGAAGCCTCAGGAAGAGAGCTTCAGTAGCCTGGAACAATCAGAGGAGATGCCATCTAGGATCAAAGAGACCACTGAGGAAGAAATTACGCCAGCCCAGAAAGGGGACCTGACTCCAATCCCTTTCCGGCCCCCGAGAGTTCTCAAAAATAAAAATTAGAGGAACAAAACCCAAAATCTATCACAAGTCTCTGCAAACTGCCCCAATCCCAAATGGCTAACCTCTCATCTGGCAAACCCCAACCCAAATCTTCTATGGCAAGGCACACAAAACCTTTTGCTCATGCTGTTCTCAGCCTCTGCCAAGTACTCTTAGCTTACTGGGTCATCGGGAAAGTCATGACGCATTTTTGCATTGAAAAACAGAAAAATATGTCATGACTTTCCCGACGACCCAATAGAATAAGCATGACTGACTCATTCCAAGCTCCCTTCCCCCCAAAAATCTGAACTTTAGGACCAAGTACTTTTTTTTCCTTCCAGAGTAAGGGCCAGGGTTGGCATCTAAGGCTATTGCCAAGGAGGATATGCACTGCCTTGGCATGGTAACTTTTCGACTTTGTAAGTGAAATAATAGAGCTTAAATTAATATCCAGAGATTAATACAGAGTTATCAACCTAACAGACTCTCGGTATTCATTCACTGTGTATCTAACAGGCATGAATAACCCCAGCCACCAAAAAAATCAAAACCCAAGATAAATGCCCTAGGAAAGGCCTATGATTTCCTAAGACCTCTTTTACACAGCTACAAAAGCATGTGCACCTGAACCCTTTTCTTCCCCTGGTTAAGCTGCTATGAACGTGGACAGAAAGTGTTCATTAATAACTACCCTAAGTGGGCACAAAGAGTTAACGAACTTTATTTTGACATTTTGTGCAAGAATCACAGTTATGCATGACTTCTCAATGTACCCACATACCTAAGTCCTTCACATGTAACATGCTGACAGCAAGTCAAAAAAGAAAGTGAGAGAGGGAGGAAAACTGGGTTATTCAAGGAGACAGTAGAGAGTATCACACCAGAAAAAAATACTTTCAAATAAAGTAAAAACACACGGATCTTTTTACCATCTTATCTGTATCAATGATAAAGTATCCTCCATTTACGTTACAAGGCTTTCACCTGGCACCACTCTCCACTCTAGTTCTTTTTATTTCGAAAAGGAACCATTATTAAATTAGTGATATTTTTAGCCAAGACAAAGGAAGTAAGATTCCAAAGGACATCCACTGTCTCCAGCCGACGCTAAGAGTTAGGAATAAACAACATGATTTTCCTTCTCTCTACAGGACACTGTGTTTATTTCATATTTAATAAATAAAGAAAGGCAGTTAAATTTGCAAGAGGCTATGAGGAACATGTTTTATCTTCCTACCCCCTCCATTTAAAACGAGCACACAAGAGCACTGATTTTTATACTTAGGAGAAATCCCCAAACAGACCAATTGTGTTCAGGGTTAGGGTATAAATGCTGGCGATAAAGGAAACCTATTGAAACATTGCAAACACAGCTTCCAGGGCCTCAAGAAAGTCCTCTCCAAAGCAATGGAGGGGAAAGAACCCCAACGGAACGCAATCCATAGAGGAAGCCGAGCTGTACATGGTAAAAGTTTAAAGGCTGTGGGGTCAGATGGGAACCATGGCTATAAATGAAGTGATAGAGGCACCCTGACAGAAATAAATATCCATTTCGTTTTGCTAAAGGACAAGCTATGTTACAGCAAACCACTCTGAGATCACAGGGCAATCTGCCCACCAATTAACAGATGGCTTCTAAAGAGAAATACAAAAGTGGTCTAGCTCCTATGACTGCCACATTCATATTACACAGGAACCTTTCTTCCAAAATCACCTCGTTTAAAAGCTGGCAAGGTTAGCTACTGCAATCCTCCCAGTGTAAAATTCACATAAACACTCTGATTAAGAAACACACACTTGTAAGGTTTTGCCTGGACAATGACTCATTAGCATACAAAAGTGGTCTGGCTGTGTCCATGTCAGCATCACGCCCAACTAGAGAAGCACGGAGCCTCGTCTTTTACTGACTGAAGAGTATATTCAACACAAAATATTCACATAAGGCACTCCACATCTTAGTTCACCTGATCACTGACTAACTCTAGACACATTTTCCCAGGAAACTGGAAAAACCGGAACACAAAAGTAATCTTTATTACCATTTTACCTTCTCAAGTACCCAGGAATCTATAATAAGGTGCAAGTAAAAACAATTCCATTCAATAAGAGCACCTCAACTTTAATTCATCTTAAGCACCCTTAAAATGATACTTTCATTACTGAAGTTACTTGATTACTTGCTTATTCGCATTATCTGAGTCCCATTCTTTGGGAAGGTGCTGTGTTTTTACAGCACCAGGTTTAAACAGTACTAAGGACCATCTGACGTGGGAAGTAGCTTCTACAGACAGAGCCTCTCAGCTATGGGGGACATCTTACATGGCAACTCTGCAAACACATTTCAAGATTTGAGCAAAGACAGGTGACAAACTGTATGTCATTCAGAAGAATCCATCTTTTTGCCCTAACGTGTCTCCTCAAGAAAAGAGGGTTAGGTGTTGAAGGCCTCCTGCTAACTAGCCTTATGTTTAATCCTGAGACCAAGATCTGTTAAATGATGTGCCTGCCTCTCACTCCACCATAGCCCTTGACCTTGTCAAGTAAGTTTCACAAATAAACTCAGACCTGGGCATTAGAAGTCATCATGCTAAAGAGCCTGCTATGATGTAAAATGCTACACAAAACAGTATGCCTTCAATGACAAGTACACCACTCAAACAAAGATCCCACTAAACGCTAGTCTTTCAGCTCATTCCAGTACTCAACAGCCTTTAGTATCAAGGAGTTTTCCTATTTGGTCACTGACAATTTCTTCCTTGCTATTTATAAGGAGTGGAGGACTCAATAGTTACCTATTACAAGCTAATCTGCTTTATTTGGGGAAAATCTTGAAAAATCTTAAGCTGCCAGGTCACTCACTAGTCAAGCCCTATTCCCAAATAAAATACAACCTATAAATTCAGTGCTGCTTCTAAGTTCTCCTAATAAACACCAACATTATGAAGGTATTCCATTTATACCTAGATTACTAATCTTGTTTTCCTCAAGCAAGGTATCTCCTAGCAAGAAAACATATACACTGAAATGCATCTCCTTAACCCAAAGCCTTTTATACCATATCTGGGTTCTTGGTCCTCTGTTCCTTCCTTACAAAAAAAAAATAATAAATCACATGTAAGTTAAAGGAAGTAGAATTTGTACTATGTTGAAAAAGCTTTATCTTCTACCTACAGTTACTTGTGTATATGTAAAATCAGATACCTCTGAAATTAAGATTCAGATAAAGATTTATTGGCTGTAAACAGCATTCTTTTGAAGAAAGGGAGAGGGCAAATTATTTTTCTTAAGCCTCCAGAATACAAAAGATTATGTGAAACATATAATTTAAAAATTCAATTAACTATTCTGTTACTTGGCCATCTTAATTTTTAGCCCTTCCACTCTTAAGACATGAAAATTAACTCAGAATTTCTTCTCTCTCCTAGCAATTCTCAAGACATCTGATTGAAAATCTAGCAACAAAAAAACTAAAGGTTAATCACAGTGATAACTATATTAGTTATCAAATTTTATCCAATGATTGTCCTTGGTCAAATTTCAATCTAACCATAAGACAATTACTTCCCAATCTCAACTGCTGTCCCAAGACCCTTGATTCCATTATTCCTTACAAAGCTAACTTGTTCCTTCATTTTCATTCTATCATTGTCATCTAAGATCAAAAAAGTGAAGCAGAATTTCTAAGAAAACTCAGATCAAGTGATCAGTAGCTAAGTTTGAGTTTTACAATCCCCAAAGGAATGCTGTTCTCTGAATGCAGAATCTACAGCCTAATTAAGGTGATGTTCAAAGATCTGCTTTATCATTTCCTAAATCCTGGTGGTATCCTGGCCAGCCCATCCCTCTCCCCAGCTCCACACCATGTTTTTACTTAAAGCTACTTGAACAGATATCCCATTCTAATCCTTTAATCTTACATAAATGTCTTAACAGGTTGCAAGGTAAGAACATAAAATTGACTGGATAGTTTTATCATTACAGCTATGATTCTGCATTGGTGGCTAGTGAGAAATAAAAATACTATAAATGAAGATAAAATCAGAATTTGATCTTTTCAAAGAGAACTTTAGTCCAAAAAAAATTATGTACACCACTGACTCCAGGAGACAGGGAAATTCAATGCCTCTACCCACAATGCTAGACACCAAAGGGTTTTAACTAAGTGATGACTAAGCAGGCAGAGGGAATAAATGTAGGTCATTCACAGGCGAGCCTGTTTTTCTACAAGGTGTATGGCTCTCATCAGCTGCTATCAGCAACAGGAGTCACCCAGCATTACTGACCTCTGAAGATTAAAAGCTAGAGATAAAACAGCCAGAAAGAGCTGCTAAGTATTTACAGAAAATGCCACTACTGCTAGTCATCTCAGCCATTCTTCAGGTTGCTCTCCGTCACAACTCAAGGAAAGTAGTGACCATGCAACATAATGAAATGGCGGAGAAGTCATAAGACGTAACTCGGGAGGGAATATCTTCATTGCACCTATGATTTTTGCATAATTATATCATAACACTGGTTTCCCCCAACACTGACACCGTGAATCAAATATGAGTCAACTATTTGAAAGACAGAGACAAGTGACTTTATTTATAGAATATACACACATACACACCTCTCAAAACAGAGACAAACTCCTTCACCAATAGTGCTTGTTTTCCTAAAAGCTAAAAGTCTCAGGGCAAGTAAGCAGTGTGCTGGGGCAGTTCATCCATTACAACTATGAAAAATAGGACAGGTTCAAAGAAGAGAAAACTGTGACCCTAGAGAACATTTGGGAAATTAAAATGGTCATGATGCCAATTTTGCAGGGCTACTGGCAACGAAGAATAGTCTGCAAAAGGGGTAATTGTTTTGTTAGAAGTGAAAGACAGTCCTTAAACAAACAACAGCCTTCCAACTCCATCAGGAGAAGTAAAAAAAGCTGTTCCAAACAAATAAACAATAATTATAACACATTTTGTCCCCATTAAACAGTACTACATCTGAGGATCTGATGACTCTAGGTTGCAGCTTAACTTATTCCACATCACAGATGCTTTCGAGAATCTAGTTGATCACACAAGGTACGTTAAAGGACCAAAAGTTCAAGTTAAGATGATACAAGTGTGAAAGGTATCCACATAACTGGAAATGTCTTGTGATCCTAAACCACAAAAGGGCTCAATCTCCCATTTTGATTCAAATTACTTCCTAATGGAAACCTCCCTGTTCTAAGCAAGATGCTGGTGACTCCAGTGTTGACTTCCACAGGTATCCAGAAGATGCTGCTGGGAACCTGCACCTTCTTTCACAGGCCTGTGTGGAAAGGTGGCAAGTTCAAAGCTCAGACTTCTAAGTAATTACAAAAGTTACTCTCTTATGGGTCAAAGTAATACCAACAAAAGATCAACAAGCTTACTTTTGGATGTGCTGAAAAGTTAACTCTGACATAAAGAGAGAGAAATGGGAATTATACAAAAATTGTTTCACTGGAATTCTAGGAATTCTAAATTATAAGTAATACAAACTGACTCTAGCAAACTAGCTGCAGGGAATCTACTGGAAGAGGCACAGAGGTTTCCAGAATCAATAGGGAATGGGAACCAGGCTCCAGTGAGCAAAGAAGTAGGAGGAACCACTACCACCTCAGAGCCAGAACAGGCAGAATCTGATGAGATGGGTCACCATCACCATCTCATTTCTCCATCACTTCCTTAAGAGTCCAGGTCCTGGGAGAAAATACCTCATTGATTTTACGTGGGTCCCATATTAGCCCCCTGCCTATAATAAGGCAGAACAGAGAGGACCTGCCCCAGGGGCTTTTGGAATTATCCACACACATACCAGCAATATATTAGGAAAGGTTTAATTCCCCAAAACGGAATGGAACTAATAAAAGAGTGAGGCAATTTTCCTCTTGGATCCCTGAATGGCCTTACAAATTTCTCCACACAAACTGAAAAGAAATTTCTGTTCAAATTTCTGTTCAAATAAAAGACTGCATCAAAGATGGACCATCCAACGGAATAATCAACAAATCATTGGTGGCCCAGACCATCCCTGCATATATGAAGCACTGCTTCTAAATCTTAGCTCAAAAACAAAGTCGCCCATTTAGAACACATGCATCCTTCTCCAATGTCTGCCCAGTTCCCTCCACATGTATTTCACCTTAACAACAAGGTGCCACCATTAAGTTCCATTACCAGTATATTCAAAATATCGCCACCACCTTGAAATCAAGTACCCAGCACCGGCTAACATTCTCTAGCATGCCCACGATTCTTAGACACTCTGCCAGATGGCTGGTTAAGCTTGAGTCACTTCCCCACTATTCCCAGACAAGACCTTGCAGCTCCAGAGGCAGAGACAAGAGCTTCTTTGTCTGAATAAAGCTCCCCACGGAGGTAGGTGCCGAAGTAGGTAGTGGAGAGAAGGAAAATCTATAGGACGCTTGAATTAAGACCTTAAACCACAAGAAGTATTATCTTTATTATTTTAAACTTGAACAACCTGGGGGAGGCTTTCTGCTAAGTTTCAACTCGTGGAATTGCTCTCCAGTTGTCAATAGCCAACATTTGAAAATAAATACAGCCACTAAGTGTGAAATGATGTTGCTACAGCCAGCAGGCATGTAGCTGATGCCAACAGAGAAGGCGGGAGGCCAAGATATGAGACCTAACATTTAAAACGATGATTGCTCTACTCAGTAACACAGAATCTGAAATAATGCAAAGGCAGAGACAGGCCACAGACCACCTGCCTGTAAATTCAGCTCACATGAGCATCTGTGTCCCAGAGTTGCTTCAGGAAGAAGCTTAAGGCTTCCGTTACTACAAAATCATTTCTGTGATCTAAACAACGAATGGTTCTGCCCTGTGGGGTTCCGTTTGGTTGGCTGGTTAGTTGCTTTTGCGGTGTGGTGTTTTGTTGTTTTTGTTTTTGTTTGTGCGGGGGAGGTGCTGGAGAAGAAGGGAGAAATAAAAGGAAAACCTAGGATCTCCTGAAATAATTGCTCTAAGGTACATGTTAAATGCTGTGGCATGATGAATACTATATGCTTTCATTTTTGTTCCTTATATGAGGTACCTAGAATAGGCAACTTCATAGAGACCGAGAGTAGAATGGTGGCTACCAGAGGCTGTGGGGAGACAGGATGGGGTGTTATTATTTAAATTTTCTGTTTGGGATGATGAAACAGTTCTAGGAATGGATAGTGTTGACGGTTGACACAACACTGTGGATGTACTTAATGCCACTTAGATGTACACTTAAAATGGTTAAAATGGTAAATTTTGTTACATATATTTTACCACAATTTTTTTTAGTTTGATATCAGTCAGTGTGAAGTTACCCGTACACCAGTAGTTTAAGCTTTAATCCCAGGGGTGGTCATCTAACACACCATGACACATATAGTCCAGCAGTTAACTAGTCCAATACGAGTAAGGGCCAAACTCCAGAAGTGACTACTGCAAGCCTATCTACTAGCAATATCTAAATCAACAACCTATTCTCTGCTAATTAGCATAATGAAATGTCAAAATGGGTTTTTGTTCCTTAAGCTAGTTATTTATTAGTGTAATGAGAGTTAGAAATGTGGTCTCATTGGTAAAATTAAAGGTATTCAAGGTATGTAGATAAGCTACATTAGTGAAAAAACACTACCCACCTTTGTATAAACAGGACACAAAAATCCAAGGAGGTTTATACCTTGTCCCCTTGTGGACAGAACCCTTAAATGTGAAATGACCCTGGGTCTAACCTCTGTTTAGAAGGATTCCTTTTTGCATGATGCAAACAGAGGGCACAGATCCCTGCCCCTGGCAAGCTATCAGCCTCAAGTGGACATTTCATATAAGGTATGATCGAAGGACCTCAAGAAGAACAGAGAACTGGGACCTCCTCTAGCGTGCAAAGTAGCTGTGTCAATCACCTTGCCTGCTTGCTAAACGTCTGTACATGTGGCAGAACTTGGTCTTGAGAAGAAGCTAACCTCACTCCTCTCTTCGGTGCCTACTTTTACCTACCCGAAACTACCAAAGAGCTATGTACACTAAACCAACGTAGGTCCATGTGCAATCACACTCCTCAAAAAAAAAAAAAAAAAAGAGTCTCTTAAAAAGTCTGTTGTCCTGCTCTAGAAGCCAGGAAATATTAGATGCCCTCTTTACATTGACAGCTATGTCCACAAATGCTGTTTTCCATAAACACTCGAACTAAAATTTTAAATAACAGCAAAGAAATGAAGCCCCGAAAGGTTCTACACTGTGCTTTTAAATAACACATCTGGTCCCATTTTTAACATTCTATGGATTTGGGGATATAATACATCAAATATTATCATGCCTTTCTGAAAAGGCTTCTGATTTCCAGCACTTACAAAAAGAAATATAAAATAGCCACAAATCAGGATTGCAAATTCTGTGGGGTTTTGGGTGTTTTTTTTTTTAACATTTTATTGGGGAATTGTGGCAGCTCACGGCTGTTCAGCTCAAGGTGCTGTGTTCACTCTTAGTTGCAGGTGGGCATAGTCCACCATCCCATGTGGGAGTCGAACCGGAAACCTTGTTGCTCAGAACTCGTGCTCTTAACCAACTGAGCCACTCAGCCGGTCCGCCAGCCAATTCTGTATTTTAATCCTATTATAATACAAATGAAGAGATGCACCCCTGAAATAAAGGCCCCAACATACTAAGAATATAAGGGTCTAAAAACAAAGTTGGTTTAACATCTTGAGGTTAAAATGTTAGATCCCAAATCATTCTGATTGAAAAGATCATATAATGGTTGCTATGTGGAATCCCCTGGCAATATTTAAGAAGAGCTAACTTGGTCGTTACATTCACAAATGAGAAAGTGACCGAATTCTAGAACTAGATAATATTTCAGAAATCATATAGGAGAGCTCGTTTATTTTTTATGAGAAGCGTCAATTAGTTTGACACACCATAACCAGCCTACAGTTTAACCATAACCAGATACATTTTAAAGTGGACTAACAAAACTGTAGTTTATTTTAGTGGCATGAAAAAAGCTCTCGGGGACCAATATCAAGGTTGGGAAGGATTCAGATGACACTGCCTTGGTGTCACTGACCCAGTGACTCCTGAAGACTGAATTTAGAGCATCCAAATGTGAGGGAATAGAGTTGTTCTTTCAGGCTCCTTGAATCCAATGAATGCTTCTGGTTTACCTGTTTACAGGAAGCTATGCCTCCTTTAAACAGTACTTTACAGGGAGAATCTGACTTTCTCAGGATGAAGCCTGAAGGTCAACAGGATGTGAAGAGTCAGGGCATCTGCACATCTACTCTATAAGTAACAAGATCTATCACCTCAAACAGAAAACTGTGGAAGTTTAGTTAAACTGGAGGGCAAGTTGGGGGTGAATTACAGGGACTGTGAGCCATAAACACTCCCCCATCAAAATCAATGCATTATGTAGAAAACAGAGCTCCAACAAAAAGTACAATGATGAGAAAAGAACTCATTAAAAGCTAAAAATAAACTCTAATTCACAATATGCATAAGGATTTAACAAAAAAAGGAAAACAAGATGTAAAATTGCATCTGCTAAGTTAACCATGCCCTCATGGAAATCACCACCCTTCCTTATACAAACTGAAATCTGTAAAGTCTGTGATGACTGAATAAAGCAAGGCTTTAAATGTTTTCAATGAATATTTCAAGAGAAAGAAAACAAAGGGACGGCAGTTTTTTCCTAAGTCCTCTGATCTGCTAACACAACAGAAATATTGGGCTTCTTAACAACCAAACACACAGCTCTCTGCATTTCTCTAGCTGAAAATTGTACTTTATGAAATCAGAACATTTAGTCACAGTACTTACAATTTATATTAAAGGGGCATTCATCTTCAGGAAAATATGTCAATAAAAGTGAAAACAAGCCTCCAGTTAGTTTTTATCTAACCAATACCTCACAGCTCAATTTAACAACTTGCTGACTGACCTTCTAGGCCAATAATAGTCCAGTAGGGAAGCCTGGCTGAGAGTACCTTCATATTTTAAAGTCAAGCTCACTCATTCTGAGTAACTTTCACACAATACCACACAGAGCAATAACTCCACCCTCCAGTGCTCTAGTTCACAGAGGCTGGTATAATGTCATTAATCATCTTTCTGGGCCCCCAAGTCCTGCCTTGTTCTTCCTAGTCCCACTTTGTCCCACCCCTAGAAAAGCACTTCTGTTGGTTAAATCACCTAGAAAGCAAAGGGCAGAACATTAGCTTTGCATTATTCCCACATCATGAGAAACTATAAAAATTCTAAGACAACAGATTTATTTTGGAGATTTTTTTCAAAAATCGGTTTACCCAAGGAAAAGAGTGCAACTGTCAAGTAACTGAGT
>NW_017731679.1:1379083-1382456 GCF_001890085.2 Hipposideros armiger
ATTTCTTACCTGAGGAGAAATAGGATTTTAACATTCTATAGATTATAAAAGGAAGAAGTAAGAAATCCTGTATCAATTAATTGTTCTTTATCATCTCCCATTTAGTTCACCATCTTCTTTCTCATCCACGTTTCCATCATTCCTATGACAGCCACTAAATAATAAATTTAAAATGGTTTCTATTCTATACCACCAATCTCCTGACGCAAAAGTAAGCAAAAACTAGAGGAAAAAAAAAATCAGTGTAAAAAGGTCTGGAATACCAAATAGCACATAAGCACTCATACCTTGCAAAATTTTAAGGTGGGAAATCCTTACAAAAGAACTTCAACTGTATTTTATTTTCTATGAATTTGAATACATTACAAAAGTCTGTTTTGTATTCAAACTAACACAGGAATAGCCAAAGGCGCTCAACACTATGTTCCTAATCAACTGGCAAAACAAATATGGTCCTTCTACAAGTCCCAATGCCCAGAGCTAAGAATGCACAGACTCAACGCTCCTAAACCTCATTTACTCAATGGTTTCAACCTCATTTCCCCAGTATATATTCTTAAAAGGCTGTTGGAAAGTATGTAACCAGCTCGTGGGACTTGCAACACTTGTCTTCATTTCCTTCTTTTTTTTTTAATTAAAATTTATTGGGGTGACAATTGTTAATAAAGTTACATAGGTTTCAAGTGTACAATTCTGTAATACATCATCTATATATCACATTATGTGCTCACCACCCAGAGTCAGTTCACCTCCCATCACCATGTATTTGATCCCCTTTACCCTCATCTACCACCCCCACTACCCTCTGGTAACCACTAAACTATTGTCTATGTCTATGCGTTTTTGTTTATTTGTCTTGTTCCTTTGTTACTTTCAGTTTTATATCTCACATACTAGTGAAGTCATATGGTTCTGGACTTTTTCTGACTTATTTCACTTAGCATAATAATCTCAAGATCCATCATGTGTCGCAAATGGCATTATTTCGTCTTTTCTGATGGCAGAATAGTGTTCCATTGTGTATATATACACCATATTTTCTTTAGTCAATCATCTACCAAAGGACACTTTAGTTGTTTCCATGACTTGGCCACTGTAAATAAAGCTGCAATGAATATCGGAGCACATGTATCTTTACAGATAAATGTTTTCAGATTTATTGGGTATATACCCAGGAGAGGGATTGCTGGGTCATATGGTAATTCTATTCTTAATTTTTTGGAGAATCTCCACACTGCCTTCAAGAACGGCTTCTAATGGAATAAAACATAAGGTAACACAAATATCAACAACACGAAATCAGAGAAACAAAAATCCAGGGGACTTACAAATTAACCAAGAATGATTCTGTTTCCAACTTTATATATCCTTACAACAGATGTTTTTTCTTCCCAGCACCTAGCCATTTAAGGTTCCATTACCATAGGATATACAAAGAAGCAGCTTTTCTGTTTAGGTTTGTTAATGGAGAGTTAACTTATTTGATGGTGAAGGAGTGTAGAGTATACCACCTCA
This sequence comes from Hipposideros armiger, assembly GCF_001890085.2. Classification (NCBI taxonomy): domain Eukaryota; kingdom Metazoa; phylum Chordata; class Mammalia; order Chiroptera; family Hipposideridae; genus Hipposideros; species Hipposideros armiger. The sequence continues at coordinate 1,380,599 of NW_017731679.1, forward strand.
AAATGCCACATTGGTATAAGGATAATTTTGAGCTGAAGGCAATTAAGAATCAACAGATACAGGAAAGGTTCTCTGCTCTCTCCTTTTCTGCCTAAAAGCAGGTCATAAATTGCCCTTGTGAATGAAGATATCCCCCTCTCCTGTACCAGGAAGAGAGCAATTCTTACCATTGAAGATGGCGAGTTGACACCAACATGCATAAACAAACCTAGCTAAATAGCTTGGAATCTTCCATTACTTTCCCCCATATATTTCCTGGTCACTTCCTTCCCCACAATGTACTGTGCCTCAGAGCCCAAACCCTTTGTTTTGTTAAAATGGAATATAAGCCCCCATGACTGACCACTTCTTTGAGTTTCAATTATTTCCTGTAAACTCCAGTCCTCGTCAAATATTAATAAAAATTGTGTGCCTCTCCTCCTTTTAATCTTCTCCCCTGTACCAGGTTTACTGAGATAAGGCTGACATGTAACTTTGTAAAATCTGTCTTTTGTTAGGTTCTGTGACTCGGAGCCTGCAAATTAAACCAAGAGGGTAGAAGAAACGTTTATCCTCCCTGACAATGGTAAAGAACTTTGATTTCTTAAATTTTATAAATTTCTAATTTCATCGTCTTGAAATTTTTCAACTAAAGTATTCAACAGTGACAATGGAAGCTGCTCTATAAAACATCCCAGTTCGAGATCTGAGTGGAAAAAAATGAACTTAGAAGAAACAATTTTCAAGTTTCCCCCAAAAACTTTATTAAAGGTTTCTATAGTAGTAACGTTTCTTTTTAATGACTGATTAGCCATGACCTTTGGAAAAGACAAAGGTACAATGGGAAAATATTTATTTAAAGATACACAAATTTCAATGTATAAAAATTTAGCCACTAAAACGTACGATAGCCATGCTCAACTATATTATATGCCAATACACAAGCTCCAAAGCATTTACCCCATGCAGCCAAGGTATCTTGTTTCATGAAAACCTGGTCACAGGTTTCCTGCCTTTCTGTCAAATTTCTAATTAAATAGCACCCAGAGTCCGCCAAGTGAGATGTTTAAGCTACCACCACCCATCCACCCACTCTGCTGTTTTTAACCACTTGTCTACAAGAATCAGAATTCTCAATCTCTTGATACTATGGATATACCCAACAGCAGACCTTAGGATTGTAAATTAAACATACCACCACCTTTTCAAATTAATGCTCATCAAAACAGCCCCACGCTCACCATGATGACTGACTTCATCACAGTATATAAATACTACTACATTTGAAAGTATTTTATTAGACTGATAAAATACCACTTATCTGTTTCAATCCTGAGGCACTAAGACTGTAGCTGTTTTTTAAAAGTGGAGGGGAGACTACCATGCCATTAAAATGAAGTTTGAAAAATCACATTATTCTGATAAAATGAACCAGGATCAAAACTAACTTTAAAGTTCTCAAGAAGCAATACAGACATAACTTAAACGTAGCTAAGAACCTTCATATAAAAAAAGACTTTAACACTCAAGACCTAAAAAAAGGGGGGAAAAAAAAGGAGGCCTGGCAGGTCACAGGTAATCCACATTGGCAAAGTCCCTCCTCAGGTCTCCATACTTATTATTTGGTTGTTTGTTTTGTCTTTGTTTTTTCTTTTGTCTGAAAGCATCTAGTTGGCAGCTGATGGGATCAGCATAGGGCCCACCTCAAACAATACCTAAGATAAGAATGAAGCCCTTACACCAAGATTTAAAAAAAAAAAAAGAAGAAAGAGCAGGCCGGCCAAGTGGCGCGATGATTAAGAACTGGCTTGGGACGCCAGAGGGCCTCGGTTCGGATCCCACATATGAGGGCCAGTGACACTGCCCTCCACAGCTAAGA
>NW_017731679.1:1383646-1420658 GCF_001890085.2 Hipposideros armiger
GTTATTAAGTTTCTAGAGAAGCTATAAAGTTTCTAGAGAGGCACAGACGTTCTTGTTCATTTTGTGTATCCATCAAAAATCTATCATTTCCCTTCCAAAGAAGACAGACTCCCCAGAAGACATCCCTCAGTGACCCTGTACAAGCTGTATGTCTCACGAAAAATTTATTAGTTGCTACTGTGCTTCATTTTTATAAAGAGTTCTGACCTCCAAAGAGGCAAGGAGGAAATATCCCGGGAACAAATCAGAAAACCAGAATTATGGTCCCCATTCTACCACTCAATAGCCATGTGGTCCTGGACTAGTCACTTCAGCAAACCCAAGCCTCTCATCACCTGTTAAGTGAGAGAGTTGGCTACAGTCACCTCAAGGGCTTTTCTAACTCTTAACGCTCTATTATTCATTCCTTGCATCATAAAATCCATTTCCCTTCTCTAGAATGCAGCATCAGCAGGTGTCAAGGACTCTGAAGTGCATTTAAGAACTCAAAGGGATGCACCGATGTCAGCTAAGCTGTACAAGCAGCAGTAGCTTCTCATGATGAATGCCAATAGACAGGAAACAGCATGAAGCATAAAGCTGGGCATAAGCCCAAAGAGAGGGCCTAAAAAACAACACAGTAAAGAGAACTGAGTCCATACTGAAGATGTGTGTCTTAATGTATTTCCCTAATCCTCATTGTATCAAAATAGTAACATTAATTTGCTAATACCAACAAAATCTAAAAATTACATTCTCTTTTAGGACTTAAGAAACAGGCATAGCTTTCCTAACTAGATATTTTTGTACCTGAGATACCATTTTCCAATTCAGCATTACTTAAGAAAAGATTTTAGAAAAGTAAAAAGGAAGGATTTAAATTTTCTTTCCAAAGAGTGATGGCAGAGTTTTCTTACAACCCAATTAATGCTCACCTCCTACAAAATCAGAATATAAAGATTTGGGCCCAAAAGCTCCCCAAGAGATAGGACAAACTGGATAATTAGAGAGGGACCAAGGAACTCTGATTTGACCCTAAAAATGTGTACTGAGAAACTGCATAAGCTGGCTAATGCTAAATACCACAGGGTAGGGTCCAAATCCTCACAAATTCTTTCAAACTTTTCTAGAGAAATGTTAACAATAGCTTCTTAGGAAGATATGCCATGCCCACTTTGCAAAGTGCAACCATTCAAAACCTGGTTTTAGAATCGACCATTTACTTAAGACTATTGTGCTCAATACAAATATTTACTAAGAAACACAGAATAAAAAAAGAAATTAAAAAAAAAAACTTAAGGTAATTTATGCTTGAGGCTAAATGAGTCAGACCCTCTGAACACCATTTTAACCCATATTAAGAATAAGATGTCAGTGGGCCAAATCAAAATAGGGTGACTAGAAGAGGACCTTTGTATTCGGATTTACCTACTCAGCTTTTTAATTTATAGTTCATTATCATGGATTTTCATTTTATGAAACATGCTCATATTTTATTGATATGAAAAGGTTAGGGAAGAGTTTCAGATTGTCTGATAACCAGTTAACAAAATGACTTCAACGCTTTTATAGTGTGACATGTTCAATGAAAATCGAGTAGGGGAATATCCCCCCATGTGAGTTCTGTGATCAAATACGGCTGGGGAGCGGCAGGGTTTTAATATGCTAACAATGTGCAGTATGGATCTTCAATAGGCAACTACGGGCAGCAGCATTTCTCAAACTTGTCCATCAAAGGTAACACTGATTTTGAGGAGTGTTTATGACTGTATCTCATGGAAAGAAGTTTAGAAAACATCTTTCCACCCTCATGCCCACTGTGGATTTTCTTGGGTTCTCCACTTGCTTACTAGACATTTTAAAAAGAAATTTTACCAAGGTGGAAAACTCTTGTTAGCCCCCTTCACTGAAGACAATGGGGTGGGGGTGAAAGAAATGGACAACAAATATTAATGCAGTTTGCCAGTATCTAATTGCATATTTCAGATAACCCATGGGCTATGGTTCCATCACCAATGTCCACCATACTAACGCCAGGGAGGCAAAGGGTGTAGAGATACAGAACTCAAATTTATCCATTTGCAACATGTAACTAGTTTATGAAAAAATAAAATAATTCATGACTGAGAGATGAAAATCTTTGAAGTATTTCTTGTGGAAAATGCCTAATACAAAGGATGGATGTATGATTTAGTATTACCATCTGCTCCCAGCATCACAACATGAAAATGTGACTTTTATATGTCTTGTTCAAGCATCATTTTTTTTTAATGGTAGACAGAGCTACCAACAATCAAGCCAGAAACCACATCATTTATGTCACAACCTTCGGACCATTTATCACATAGTCATTTATGTCAAAGAGGTTGTAAAATTCACATATAAAGGTTGCCATTTCGTTTAATAACAAAATAAAATGTAGTATCAGGACAGACACAGGTAATAAGAGCCTTTTGTTCTCTACCTGTTCCAATTTTTCAAAAACTTTCTTTATAAATTTCACATATGCTACACAGATTTTGGAAATGAAAATGGGGGGAAAAATCTCATCCAAACAAAAAACAAACCTTCCTAATGATATCATGGTGAACTTCTAAGTAACATAATTTGCTAGAATATAATTAGTAAGCATAGATGGGTGACAACGAGGTTTTACTGAGTTTTTACTTGATTTACTTGATTTCAGTAAGTCCTCTCTGTAACCCTCCATCTGTAGCTCAAGGAAATGATTGTGAGGCCAACCCCCAGTGATAGCTCTAAGAACTTTCTCAGCTTGGAGAGAATAGGCCCTGCTGTCTTGATAAAAGAAAACCTACAGGTACCACCTCAGGACAAGTCAAAATTGACCTCAAAAATTACCTTGAGGGACCCCTTCCTCTGCCATCTACCTGATTTTACCAAGGGACACCTGAAACCAAGAGTTTATTGCCCAAGGTCATATGTCTAACGTTCAGGCTCCAGGTCCAACTCATCACACTACCTATAAGTATCATTTACTCACTTCAACCAGTTTTATATTTTTGCAAAGCAATATGATATTTTTGTAAAGCCATGTAAAGCAATTTGATCTGCACCATTACTCAACTTTAACAATACCATGAAAAAGCTACGAAGTCTGTCCACACATTAACTTACCGTATTTGCCGGCGTATAAGACGATTTTTTGGCCCTGAAAAATATGCCTCCAAGTGGGGGGTCGTCTTATACGCCAGGTACACCTTCAGATAGACTGCCCATAGTGCTTGCCCCGTGCCATAGTGGCCTCCCGATGCCCGCCCACTTCATTCCACATACCATTCAGGCATCAGCAGCGCTGCTGGGTGTATGCTCGACTGTTATGCGATTTTGCTGTTATGCGATTTTACCACACTCGCAAAATCGCACACAGCCGACCATACACCCAGTATGATAGCGCAAAATCGCGAATCGCGATACCATACTGGGTGTATGGTCGGCTGTGTGCGATTTTGCGAGTGTGGTAAATTCAGGTTACCGTATATTTCTTTACATATGCATTGAAGATTCGCGATTTTGCGCTATCATGGTGCCTGTTAGAATGTTGAAGAGCTCGCACTTGCGCACTAGTGAGGTCCCAGGGAGATGCTGATGCAAGGGTGGACCAGACTGCTATAGTGACAGGGCGGGCAAACAGGGAGCAGGGACCAATCAAATCAGGCTTTGTATACAGCCAACAGCCAGCCACAATACTGCACCATTGTACAGTACAGCATAGAAAATGTCGACCAGTCAAACCCCTATCATCCCTATCATGGCACCAGCCAAAAGAAAGAAGTATGATGCAAATTTTAAACTGAAAGTTATAAACTTTGCTAAGGAAAATAATAATTGTGCTGCTGCAAGACAATATGGAGTAACAGAAAAGATGGTTCGGGACTGGAAATCAAATGAGAAAGCATTAAAGAGTATGCCAAGGGGTAAGTGTGCATTAAGAAGAGGCACCCCACACTGGCCAGAACTCGAAAAACATGTAGCAGACATGGTGGCTCAACATCGCCAAAACGGTTATGTGGTGACACGAAATACAATACGCTTGTTTGCACTTCAGTGGGCCAAATCAAATCTGATATTGTTTTACCTTTTATTTGGTGTGTGGAAGGTGTGCGGAAGAGGGGGTAGTCTTATACGGCGAGTATATAACAAACTCTGTATTTTGAGTGGAAATGTTAGGGGGTCGTCTTATACGCCCAGTCGTCTTATACGCCGGCAAATACGGTACTGTTTTCAATGTCTGAAAATGACTCCTAATGCAGGAAGCATTAACCCTTTTATCCCAAGAACATGCTCCAAATTAAGTTCTGGCTTATTCTAAAAATTTAGTCAAATCTTACAAAATACTAAGGAGATTTTCCACTACCTAATATTCAAAAGGTACTATTAAAGGCCAAATAACGCATCCTTTTATTCTTATCTTTATGATAAGAGGAGCACTCATACAGCACTTTTTTGTTTCCTCGTCAAAGAACAGAACATAAGATCTTGGTATACTCAAATTTTATCAGTGCGAATATGTATACGTTGAAAACGTGAGTATTACCATTTACTCTGTTCCTATATAAGCAGAAGGACGATACAGACATAAGGGAAAGGACATTTAAAGAGGTTTTAGCTCCTCTTCCAACACAATAGTATTCTTATATCTCATTGCAAAAATGCTAAATCACATAAGCTCAGGGAACTAAAAACTAAAGGTTAACATGACACTTGCTGCCCCAGACACACTCTCTCTTTTAAAATATTTTTCAAAGATATTACTGTATGGTTCAGAGTACATAAAAGTCTCGTTATAATATATACTGTCCACAAAACAATTGTATGCTCTAAAAGGAAAACGAAATTCTCGAAACTAAGTTTCATGCTGCTTACATGGTGGGTAACAGAGAGAATACCTACATGTGTAAAAGTGCAGCACTGAATGACTTACGAGCAGTAAAAGTATTATTTTTCTCACACCTTGAAACACGGTTCTTAACATGTGAGGAGCCTACATAAAACTACATACCTGTTATTTTGTCTCTTACAAGCTTACAGGACTCTATCTCACCGATGCTCCCAAAAAGGCTCTTTAGCTCCTCCTGTGTCATGTTCTGAGGAAGGTAGTTGACTATTAAGTTGGTCTTGCTGTCCTCTGTGTTCCCAGAGTCAACTGGTGACGAGCAGTTGTTGTTTATGGTGGTTGGACCATTGGCTGTGTTATTGCAAGTTGGCCCATTAGACAGTTGTGTTTCCATGGCAGCAATTACCTGCTAAAAACAGAGAAAATAAGAGATGTCAGAATTCATATTTCACAAACTATTAAGAGATGCCATCCAAAAATTCAAACACAAGTCATTCTACTGAAATTACCACAAAGATTCAACAAAAAGTGCAACACGTACACTAGTGTTTACTTCATTATTAAGCTATTCAATTGTCACAGCTATATTTCCACATACGTTTTCCATACATGCACATAAGCACAATGTAAATATTAAATATTCTCTAGAACCACTTTCTAGGTCTACTCACATACCCTTACTCACCTGCAGTGTCCACAGACTTGAGAAAATCTAGTACCATAGGGCACAGAATTGAACCCTGACTAAAAATCACATTAGAAAATAAAAAAAAAAGTGTTTAACATGCTACCAAAAACAAACCAAGAAACGGTCTACCTAGCTTTGAAGAGATTTTAAGTTAGCCTAAGAGTTTCAATATTGTAAAACTGACAGATATCCATTAACTTAAATAAAGGAGCAAGAGTACTTTAAAAAATATAAATTTGTCAACATGTACTGTTTTGGTTACATATTGAAAATGTTTTTGATTGACAGTATCTTATTCCCCTACTGTTGATAAGAAATAAGAAAATATCAGATGTTATATGTTAGGACATGAAAAGGATTTGTAGGGTAACTTGGGAAAGAAACTATGAATACTTAGTGGACCTTGTAGAATCCACCAAGCCATTCTCGTCAATCTTGGCAGCTAAGGATCACCAACAAGGCAACTTAGCTACAGCATCAAAATAAAATCCCCAAACAATTCAATATATTTGCCTTGACTCTGACATAGGGGAAAAAAAACCTACCCAGTCCACTAAAACAACAATGTAAATATATCAACTTTTGCAAACAGACCAGCCCAAGGAATTCTCATTTGAGCACATAAGCTTGTTTAAAGTACATCTATAAACTCCAAATACAGGATAAATAGCAGAGTTGGGGAAAATGGTCTCAAACTGTTCAACCTTCTCTAAAAATCACTTAAGAAAATTTAGATCTAGTTTTCTAAAAATCAATCCTATGCTTTTTGAGCAAAAGAGTCACAAACCACAGCCCCAAGTTTTCTAAAACCATCTTCCAATAGCTATCTACTTTGGATAGCCAAGGTTGTGGGAGAACCCAAAAATCAAATCATCACTGAAAGGATTATCCCTCATCTTTCATCCAATACATCTCTCAGCTCCACAAAAAAACTACTTCTCAAAATTGACAATTCTGAATTGATGGGATACTAGTTTCAGGGACATTTTTAACATATAAAAGACAAAGAATCTGAGACAAAATTTAAAAAGCAAAGTAGAGGGAAAGAGTGTTACAAGAAAAGAGGGGAAAAGTATTTTAAAAAGCATACTGCCTAAGAAAAATAAAAGGGCACAACAGTAGATAAGCATATAGAAAGAAATCTCTACTGCCAAGAGATGTAGATAAAAGAAGGCAGCATAGGACAGATTGAGACTGGTCGCACTGGACAACAATCAGTGCTATCATGATAAAAAACAGGAGACAAACTCCAAACTACCTATGAAATATCAAACAACCCATAACCCCTCCTCCATGACTTCATTTCCTTTTCGAAGAAATGGGTATTTATTCTACAAGCTGCAAGCTACATCTCTCGGACAAGTACTCTCAGGGAATGCTGAAAGGAATAAAAAAGAGAAAAGAAGAAATTTTTGGAAAATCAATATTAAAAAAATCTGACACAATTCAAGATATCCATTTTATTATAATTACCAAATGTATCTGAAACTGAGAACGGAGGTTTCAGATTTCCTAATAAAGCATAACTGTTCCAGTTTGTAGAGTATTAGCTGTGGGTCACTCTTCACAGCACAATTCTTGTGATTAACCTTTGCCCAGCAGTTATGAAAACAATGAGCTGCAAGATGAGAACAGTCAAGGGCAATTACAACAAATCGCTATTCAAAAGTTAGGGTATATGTAGAAACTGCATGAGCCCCAAATATGAGATTTGAACTGAAGCTAACTGGGATGGCATTTGAAATATCAAGTGTTCATTGACTGAAATTAGCAGGATTTTAGCAAGGACAACAAACACTCCTCACTCAATTGCACATTTATTTCCATGTTCAGGTGGCAAGAATGCGCTCCTAAGCCAACATTCAAGTGAACAGCTGCAGTAGGCTGTGTGCACTGAAAATGACAGCATCTTTCAGCTATAGGACCATCTGCTCAGAATAAAATGATACTAATGTGCTATATTTTACAAATAATGCATATTCCATCGATAGGCTCAACACAACTGTTCACAGAATGCAAACTCTTTCAACAGTTACTGGGCAAATAATTTCCAGCCAGATTTACAATTTCAACATTTTTTTTTTTGAGCATCAGGAATTGTGAATAACTTCAAAATTTAGTAACCAAAAAAATACATAGTAAACAGAATGTAAAGAATTACGGTAACTTAGTATTCAGACCATACCAAAACTTTTGTTTTTTAAAAAAAGGCTTGTCACTCTTTTCTTTGAGTCTGCACTAAATCCTAATTGAGATTATAAAAAGTTAAGAGACAAAAGCATGGTTCTGATGCTACATAGACCACTCTGGTTAAAATTGCAATGTGCTTTAAGTCCTAACGATGGCCATACCGTAATAGGTTGAAGTAAGAATAATTAGTATGCCAAATGAAAAGTTCAAGTGTTTGGTATGGCCTCAGCACTGCTGCAACATGCTAAAAAAAAGTAGCCTACAGAATTTAAGAAAAATCCCACAGACCCCAGTCCAAGGCTCTGCTGCCCACGAACCACTTCTAAGCAGAGAAGCCACATCACACAGTCTGACTGCCATGTTAGTTTGGAGTTGCCGTCTGCAATATGGACACAAAAAGTACCGTATGTTAGATGAGCAAGATAATGCAACAAATCAGTTTGTACAAAATTTACAGTGATCGTATTGATATTCCCAGCACGTCCATGCAGTGTGGCTTAATTAAATTTGAGGCAATTCCAATCTAATCTTTCCAAATTCATTTTAACATGTAGTTTTCTTGCACAAATTAAGCATTTTTAATTAGGAGCCTGATTTTATAACAGTATTAACTAGTTACCTTGGCATCTATCCTAAAGAACTACCTTAAACCACATCTTTAAAAAAATTTTAATAATAATAAAATGAAGAAAAATAATCTGCATGCTGTCCTGTCTCTTATGGATATGGGAGAAGGGAGGAAATATGAATGAAATTTATAGTGAGAAAAGGCAGTCATTCAATTCATAAGCTTTGCATAAAAGCACTCTTTCCCCCAAATATCAGAAAGGGCATTAACAGAAGCTGTATTTGTCCATACTGTTACATTATACTATAAATGATCCTTAATCCTGGGACTGAACATTAAAAGTGAATCGAAACCCTGTGAGGTTATTCTGCCACTAGAGTCAAACTGATGTCTAACAGTTTCACTGAGAATTGTTCACATAATACTAAGAGGCAGTAAACCAGCATCTTTCAATTGAAATAATTGGACCAATAAATAGGATTGTTTGGAGTAATGCTTATATAGGTTGTCAGCTTTGTCCCTGAACGAAATCAAGTGAACATTTTTTAATATGTAAATTGTAAACCCAGCACGATTTGAAATTAGTGCTGCTATGAGGCCTCCAATATAGTTAATGGGCCATGTACCACTTACTACAACTTGCCCGAATACTAAACAAAGCCACAATATTGGCACAAAAGCCAAAGTTTATACTTTAGCCATATAAGCAGAGGCTTTAAATGGTCAGCATAATATTCAGAAGAACTCAGTCTCTGAAACAGACAATAAATAATAAAGGAGGGCTGCAACATCTTTTGCTTACATATTTACGATTATAAAAACTTCATCTTTAGAGTTAAATCTGGCTGTGATTTGCTCTTGATGCAAGTGATGACGTTAATAACACGTAACAATGGATTCCATTTTCTGGCGTCTATCAAAAGGATGGAACAATTTCTGTACAGGATGCCATGAAAATGGTTTACTCTTCTTCCCTTCTCCCACCGTTACCAGAGAATTCAGTCTGACTCTATGTTCTTTATTTAAAAAAACAAACAAACAAAAAAAACACTTAAGAGTTGAACTGAACCTGTGAAAAAATAAAGTGCTTTGACACCATGAAATACAAGAACCTGATTGTGGTTAGGCTCCGTAGGTATACATAGGTGCAGGGCCACACCCAACAGGTTAAACCAAGCTTACATTTACGTCCCGAATACCCCCAGGAATTAATATCTAAGCATTCTTCACTATATAAAACCATACATCCAAATTTAATGGTCTCAGTCCCTTCTGTTCCATAGGAGGTGACGCTAATGAGCTAATCTATTGACACCCCTCTTTCTGAAAGCCCCAGGGAGGTGAACAATCGCTTTATTGCACCAGCTAGCTAGCAAGGCTGTGTATGGAAAATGATTCTACTGCACTTTTACATTTCAAGCACCCCAGACAGTTTCTCTGCTTGAGGCAGACACATACCTTTATGGGAAGTTATAAATAAGTTGCTCACATGGCCCTTACCTTTATGCTGGCCAACAATTCAGTTACTAAAAATGTAAAGCTACTTCCCCTTCACTTAAGGACAGGCAATTCTGCTCTACTCAATCTACCACAGACAACGGGGCTATGCACTATTTATAGACTCTATTGGCTCTGAAACTCTTTGGAAGGGGGAAAAGAGGCCACATTCCAACGACACAGAACCATTAATTTAAAGGCTTAAAAAATAATGTTTCAATATATGTCCAGGTCTCAGTTTAGACAGTAATTGTGCCAACTGAGACAGCTTTTCTCCTGTTATTCTCCATGTAATAATTTATGAAAAGGCCCTTCAGCATAGATCAATCTAGAATATTCTAAACTTTTCCTCCACTCCAAGAGACAATGATGAGGTGTTAGCTTGGTAGGGGCATGATTTCTGGGGAGGAACAGGAGTGGCCTCTATGTTTCCCCACTCACACAGTTTGTTTCCAAATATCCATAAAGACTTTTTAAACTGAATTGTTTTCCTTTTCACTTAAACAGCCCTCTACGTATTTTCATTTCTAAAGCATCTTACAATAGTGGATTTTAGGAAACTATGCTTTTGCTTGATTTCTCATATCTGGGACCAACAGTTTTCGGGTCCCATGAAAAGTTCCTATTTTCCAAGCTTTCCTAACAAAAAATTCTGAAAACTAAGGTTATCAGCTTCTTTCCTATTTTCAAACCTCTGGCAGACAGCCACCAAACAAGGTAGGCTGCTAATCAAAAACATTCTAAATATATTCTGAGAATTCTCACTACACACAATGTCTGCAAGGAACCAAAAGGTATCTAAGACCTAGAACCCACCTGACTGGGAGACCAGACCTCTGTGGGTTCCCAAAGTCACAACAGAACTGAAAGGGCCACTCACTGCACATGGCCTGGTGAGGCCATCCATCTGCGCCAGCCTCTTCACATTGCTATGGTTACCATTCTGATCTGGGCCCTCATCTCTCATCTGGACCACTGAATTCCAGCCTCCCAGAAGGTCCCTTATCATCCTAATACACACTAACACTATTCTCTAACGGATTTTCTAAACCCTTAATAGCCCCCCATGGCTGCCTATCAAAGTAAGCACAAATTACTCAGTATAAACAGTATAAACATCTGAGATCCTCTACAACTACTCTCCCAGCCCACTTATCCAAGCACCTAAAAATCTGAATCACTCCTTTGTCCCTCCAATAGTCACAGTGAATTCAAACACATACGTTCTCTGGTTTTGCTCAGGCGTTTCCATCTGCCTGGAAGGTCCCCAGCCATATCCACCCCACATCCATTTCAGGGGGGTGTACAGACTAAGCAGTCAAAAATGTATGTAACAAGAACAGGTTCCTTTAAAAAAAAACAAAAAACTGGGAGCATGAAAGGGCAATCACTTTCCTAAATGCACACAAACTTGGTAGCTTGTTTCTCTATCCCACCTCAAGTGTTTCAAACCAAAAATAATTATAAAAGCACATTTTCAATTTTTGGCATACTCCACCAGCCACCTTGACCCAGTGAAGTCCACATTCTTGTTAACTGGTATAACAAAGGAAACTACCTTAAGTGACCACGTGTGTAATTTTATTTCAAGAGCCTAACATGCCAACTTGCCAGTTACAAAAGAGCTGGAAGCCAACACAAATCCAAAAGCACAGTACAAATGTATTCCAAGCCCCTGGCCAGCAGGGTTAGGGAGATGTGGCTTCTGGAATCTGGGCTGAACTTGAGTTCAAGATAGCAGAAGCAAAGGTATATGAGGGAAAAAATTAAACAGATTTTAACACGAAGGTGTTTAGAAACACAGCTTAATTAAGTTATGGATCTCAAATGGTTTTAATTTGCTTTAGACTAGAAAGTGTAAGCAAATATAAAAGACAATAGCTCTAAAAAGAATCATGGCAAAGGTCAAGGGCGAGCATCTCTCTCACACTGAAAAGGTCCAGTCTGGATAAAATGACCTTGATCTGGACATTTATTTGCAGCAAAGGGGTTCTTGATCCTTTCAGTGGCACAGTACTAGGGCAGAATCAGTGGACACAGTGCAAAGCCTTGCCTCTGCCCACATAGAAGCCATTTATCTCTCAAAAGTTTAACAGCAGAACCTACCAAAATAAAGACAGGAACCTTGGCCAAAAAGCATCTTCCTTTGGGGAACTCGAGGCAGGGAGCTGAAAGCACTGCAAATAACCAGTGGAATAATGAGAGCTTACAAATGAGAGACACCTGAGTAAGCAGCCGATGGGGTCCTCTATCTAGCAGACACCACTCCTATAGAACAATGTTTTATCTTTCCCACTAAAATGGCATTTTCTGGACACACTGACTTTACTGAATTAAGCAACAGAGGAGTCAACCAAGCACTAAAATCATGGGGCCAATGTGTCAGCTACAGAAATGAGCCATTAGTTTGTTTCCTTTAAAGCTCTTTACTTTGCTTTGTGGTTCCTAAAATTATAAAGGTTTGTGGCTTTACACTTCAAGGGATTTCCTCAATCCTAGAATCACTGTCAACTCCCTACCCCGGCCCTACACCATTTTCAACTGCCTCACCAGCTCTACAGATTCCTCAGCCTTGTCAAACTTTTTGGCCTTGGGGCTAACAAAGGTGCAGGAGCTGCCAGAGATAATGCCCAGAACAGCTGCAGGAGACAGAGGGAGAAGTTCTTTGGCGGTGAATGCTAACATTTCTCTGTCTCTTGGCCCATTATGGCTCCTACAGACAAACTAGTCTTTCTGATGCCAGTCTTTCTGAGGTTTTGTTGAGGTTCTAGAGCCGGCAGAATTAAGTACTTTGAGATTAGAGAGTAAAGCCAATGAGGGTAAAGGACCCAAGTACCACCCCCCCCCCCTTTCCTCTTCATTCTAGGTCCATTTCAGACATCCATGCTGGGCAACAAGGAAGTAAATGTCTGGTGAGAAGATGTGTGTAAGCTTCATGCACTGTTCCTTCATGCATTCATTCAACAAACATCTATACTCAACTCCCATGAGCTAAGGGCTGTCCTAGGTACTTGGGATACAGCAATGAAGACATGTTCTGGAGTGTACATTTGCAATGGGAGGTGTCTGCAGCAGACCATGAATCAAGTAGTATGTTAGCTAGAAATGTGTGCTTTGGGATAAAGGAAAATGGAGAGGAGAGTAAGGGTGTTGAGAACGTGGAGGTGGGAGACGGGTAGTTTCCAGGACTAACAGCAGAGCTCAATGGGAAGGTGAACTTTTGAGCCAGCTGCTGCTGATAGGAAGAATACTGGCTCAGGTTGGGTGTCTACAACCGAATCCCTGAAACCTATAAATATGTTACATGACATGGGGGAACTAAATTGCATGGAATTCAGGCTGCTAATCAGAGGACCTTGAGACAGAGATTTTCCTGATTATCCAAGCGGGCCAAGTGTAACCAGAAGAGTCCTTCTAACTGGAAGTGGGAGGCTGGAGAGTCAGGTGTTCGAGTGACGCAAGGTGAAGAAGTCTGGACCCATGATCGCTGGCTTTGAAGATGGAAGGGAGCCACCAACAAAGGAATGTGGTCAGCCTCCAGAAGCTAGAGAAGGCAAGAAAACAGGCTCTCCCCTACAGCCTCCAAGAAGGAATGCAGCCCTGCCAACCTCTTGAACATAGTCCATCCACCTCAGCGGGCTGTGACCTTCAAAACTGTAAGATAACAAATTTGTGTTGTTTTAAGCACCAAGTTCTCTGCTACAGATGTTAACAGTAAACAAATACATCCCATGGGGATATCTGGAAGAGGAGCATTCCAGGCAGAGAGATCAGCCAGGCCGAAGCTGGAAGGAACTAGAGGGAGATGAGTCTAACAGGCAATAAGGCCAGACTACATAGGGCCTTGGAGGTAGAAGGAACGAGTTTTCTTTGAAACTCTTCAGACCCAGCCAGGGGCCCTAAAACTAGACTAACAGGAGAAAAGCATACACATTTTATTGAATTTTTACATGTACATGGGAGCCTTCACAAGAGAATGAAGACCCAAAGAAGACATCCGAGCAGGAAGCCTTTACACTGTTTAGACAAACAGTATATTTCTGAAGAATTGACAAAACTGGGCCGGCCAAGTGGTGCATTGATTAAGAGCTGGCTTGGGACGCCAGAGGGCCCCAGTTCTGATCCCACATATGAGGGCCAGTGATGCTGCCCTCTACAGCTAAGAAGCTGAACAACAGCTCAACCTAGAGCTGGGCTGCCATGAGTTGCCAGCGAATGCAGTAGGCTGCAGCCCCTGCTGCAGTGGGTTGCCATGGTTACCGTGGGTAGCCAGCAGCCAGCGTGAGCGGCCAGCAGCCGCCGTGAGTGGCCATCCAGAAGCCGGCGACTGATCTACCTTGCCCGGGAAGAGTGCAATGATGGTGCCAACTTGGGCCAGTGAAGCAACATCCTCCACAACTAGACTGAAGAACAAAAGGACAGCAACCTGTCTGTTCCCGTTTCCCCAATTGCCCAATAAAAATGTTTAAGAAAAGAATTGACAAAACTGAGGTGTTTGTGAAACTGGGTCCTGTTGGCACCCGCACAGTATAGGCCTCTCCCTGTCCCTGGACTCACCTTTTCTTGACCTACCTATAGCTTAACAATAGGTCTTGCCCCTGCAGCTGGAGTGCAGAATATCCCGTCCTACCAGTTCCCTGTTTTAGAAAATCACCCTGAAACGTAGGATTACTACCCTTGGGCTTATTGATCACAATCTCTATGGTACCAGGCTGATCCCATCATTTTTCCAGGGTTGCTGACTCTACCATAGAATCATGTGGCTACAGGGAAGGTTCCACACCATCCCCGGGAGCCATCACATAGCCTCTGGAGGAACGCCCAGATTTTCCCTAAAAAACCACAAGCTGGTCTGAGAATGTGAAGGCAGTTTTTGGAGGTGTTAACCCGCTGCCTTCTCAAACCACCCATGCTCTGATAATAAATGCTTACCCTATGACCCAACTCCTGTGTCACCCTATTGGCTGAGCGGCGCAGACAGCAAGAGCCCGGACTCACTGGCCTCCAGTTTCTTTTGGGCTAGGGATAATAAATGATGAAGCAAGCAGGAAGATAAGGGTTAGTTTACTAAGGTTGGTTTGTACAGATTTCTTGGCCCCAGATCTCTGCTGGTAAGAACATCTTCCTCCTGGTAAAAGGAAGGTACCTTTCACAGGGGAGTTTTACAATTTGTTTCAAGGAAGAAGGGTGGGTGAGGGAATGGTCAGAGCGACCTCTTTGCTTCTGCTGTTTTCTAAACCTCCTTCAGCTAAAGATACTGAATATGTCAAGGTGTGTATTTTGGGGTGGTGTGTCCTAAACCCCATCAGAGGGCACCATAAGGAGAAAGGAAAGCACAGAAAGGTTCTGGGCAAGAGAGTATGTATATATATATATATATATGGCATGTGTCCACTGTGAAAAGTAATGACTTGTGGTTGTGTGGGAGGACTCAGCAACTTTGAAAGCAGGAAGACCAGTGAAGAAACAACTGCAGTAATCAAGGGGTAGGATAAGTGTGACTCCAACCAGGGGATAAACACAGGAGAGGACACATACCCAGAAGGAAGCCTGTTACTAACATGCTGCATTAATTACATCAGCAAACTGTTTAAATTCATTCTCCAGAAATCGGTTTAGATTCCAATCGCTCACATTCAAATACCACCGATGCATTTATTAATTTCCGGGCACTAAGAATACAAGATAGTTACACAAAGAAATAGCTTCTCTGGAAAGTTGTGTCAAAGAAAAACAGATCTTGTCAAGGAAACGCAACGTATGAAAACCCGAATTCATAAATATTGAATAAAATTTTAAAAATCAGCAAGTAAATCATTTAACAGCAAATGTAATTTTTTTTAAAAATCAGAGTAACTTAAAAGATGCAACTACAAAACAGAACGGTAATCAGAAATTGATCTGTAATCTACCAGAGCCCCATTAAAGCTGTCAGAATTCAAAATAAGAAAATATCTCAAAGTTCCCCCCAAAAGTTTAAAAACAAAGTTTACAAAATAAAAAAAAGGGGGTGAGTTATGTTTTTGCAAAATGAAAGTAAATTTTAAAATCTATATCCTTCAACAGGACCATATATATACCTCCACAGCAGTGACAGTTCAGCCAGGGGTTAACTTGGTCTTGGTTACAAGCAAACACACTACCTTGTAGTGATGAATCATTCCAACCTCATTCTTTCATTCCAACCTCAGTGGGCCTAATTAATTGCCCTGTCATTATCTGGCAATAGAACCTAAAGAGGGATATGAGTTTAATAAGAATACAATCAACTACACCCACAGTTCTTGTAGCAGAGTTCTTGTATTGGTATAGGCAGATAAATCTGAATAGCTAAATTAAGCCAGTTAAAGTAGTAATCAACATAGAAATTGGATTAACTTCTTCACATTCTTCTACAAAAGTCACAGCTACAGGGAACCCCCCTCAGGGTAGTACAAATTGTAAAAGGCTGATTGGAAATCCTCAAATTAATCCCAGTAGTTCAGTGTTTTCATTAGGTAGGTTAAAAAACATAGTTCCTCTGTAGGATAGATACTACAATACTGTCATATTCAAGCTCCAAAAACAAAGTATGACGAGTCTTACAGGAAATATAAAAGGTAAGTTTCATGGTCACAAATACCATTTTTAATCGCAAGTGTTATAAAGGACCACAATACTCCCTTTGGCCGCTAAGGTTAGTTTACTTTTCACTGTCATTTCGCAGAATTTAGAGCTCGAAAACCAAAAGCTATGTTCAGTGTTTAACTGCAAGTAGCGTTTACCAAAATAAAGTCAATAAAATAAAATGTCAATGAAACAAAGTATATTTCCTTAATAACGTTGGGAGGCTACACATATTTCTGTTGAACTTCAGAGAAATTGAGACTAAAGAGAGGCTGCCCTGGGACATATGAAATCTTGGAGTTCATTAATGCACTGTGGAGAGTGGGGCAACGGCCTCAGCTCAGCCGCCCTCCCCTGCAGGGCTGTAAACCTGATCAAGACACCTGCTTCCTTCTTCTCTGACAGGTGACCATCTCAAACAGATCATTCCAAACAGCACCAGGAAACGTACTTTTCTTTTTTAGCTGATATTTAAAGTCCTGAGATTCTCCAGAGACACAGTACTTTTGATTTAGAAACATGACTATGAATTCTTTAGAATGGAAAGCTGGAGCACCTCAGAAAACAAGATTCCTACTAAGAAAGATACTTTATTTCCTTTGGTCCACCTCTTCCCCTTCCTCTCAAAAAGACAGTTTTCCTTAAACTACCTCCCAGCTAAAAAAAGAAACACCAGGGCACATCTGTGACTTCTTATGGTAATTAAGCTCCTGGTCATTTACTACATTTCAAGAGGGAAAGGGGGGGAGGGGCAAGAATTGGCAGTCAATTGAAGTGTTACATTTAGTCCTAGTGCTTCCAATTAAGGGAGGGGGCATGAGGGAGAGGATCACGAGGAGATTCTGGTTACTCTGCTGCCTAAGAATGTGTGTACTGAGTTAATGCAGGAAGGAAGGAAGGAAAGAAGACAGGGAGGGAGGGAGGAAAGATGGGAGGGAGTTAGTTCATTCTTAACACTACAGGCCAGGAAAAGCCTTTCTTAGCCTCAGACCCTTGTCTGCTTATTACATCCATAGTAGGCACACGCCTAATCCCAGATCTTGGATACCTCTCTAATACAGAAAGCGTTCAGGATGCTTAGGTTCCCTGTCAATGACTGTCACTTCAACTTGTCAGACTTCCCACTCTGCAAGTTGTCTTAATATCACCACGGTAAAGCACATTTTAAATAAATGCCTAAGGAATCCCTAAAAGTACAGTGGGGCAAGGCCACCCTTGTATAAATGAACAATGAAGGGAGTGTGTCAGTATATATAAGTAGTATACAGAACTTATGTATGTACATACGTGTTTCTAAGAGTTGATGAGAAGCGATACCCATCTCCCATAGGCTGAAGGGGGGAAAGGGGGCACAGGTAATCACAGGCTGTATCTTACCATATGAAAGTTATTCCTAAGACTCAGACCACAAAGGCATCTAGCCTTCGAATTATGTCTACTCTGGTAACAGGGAGAAGGGGTAAAGGGGTCTGTTTTCTTTAAAAGCTTTAATTCTATACATATAATTTAGTCAGATAATATGTCAAAGCACTTTACAAACTCTGAAGTGACAAATGAATATTAGAATCTACAATCATTGTTGGGAGAGGAAGATGTCTCTTTTAAAATTTTAACCACAGAGGAGAGTTTGCTTATCTGCTGTTAGGTTAAGGCTTAGTTTTGTTTGTTTGTTTTGGCTAAATACACAAGAGTGCAGAGTTGTCTTGGGAGTCTCTTGACATGAAAAGAGAACACTATGGACAGAAAGTGCAATATGCAGACTTTGCCCAATCATGACTGTCAACTCCTGTGCAGGGCCTCTGAAGCAGATGCTACGTTAAACCACATTTAGCACACAGTCACAAATGGTGACTAAGGGGGGTAAGAATTTTTACTTGAAAAGCTACAATTTTTAACCCCAGCCCTCCAAAGACTATTTAAATATATACAGTGTCAATAGCCTAAATATTTCACATCAGCATTACAAGCTTTGTCTATTTTAACTTACTTTACTTTAAAAAGTACACAGCCCTCCACCCCCCACCCCCGACCACACACCCGCACGCGCGCGCGCGCGCGCGCGCACACACACGAACATGTCTTCCATCCTCTCCAATCTTCTCATGTTCAGCTGCTCAGACTCTTGGAATTTTAATATTTAATATTAAATTTAATATTTTAAAATTTAAAAATAAATTTAAGATTTAGAAATTACTACCTCACCATTCCTTTTGTTAAGAACTCCAAGGATGATACAAGCATCTTCTACTTATATGGATTTATTATTTACAACATAGGGAGAAAGGAAGTGCAGAAGTCTCATCCATGGTTGTACTCTAAAATCTAGGTTGGTAACACGCACACTAAGATGCATCACACAGTGTCAGAGCTTCTGCCATTCACAGTCAAGGGAAATGATCCGTACGCATCCATACACAGCTACAGTCTCCTCCCACCATTCTCCTATGGTAATTTTCAGAGTGACCTGAATTTAAACATTCTTTTTCTAAGCCTGCACTCTTCACTTTTAAGATCATTTTTAATTAAAATAAAAATAAGGCATCCTCCTTCTGAACCCGCTGAACCATATCATAGGATTTGGGTATTATTTATCTTTTGCTACAGAAAAGAGGTTCAGATTATCTGACTGTCTCTCATAGAAGAATTTAATGAATCCTACTACTAAAAGAGGGTAAGGAAAAGTGGGGAAGGAAAATAAATTAGCATTTATTGATTCCTTATCCTAGGCAAGTACTCAAGCTAGGCATTTTACAAACAAAATCCCACTTAATCCTCTCATGTACTATGAGCTATATACATTATCTTCAATTTACAAATGAGGATTTTGAAACATCACGAGTCCATACAGCTATTAAGTGGAGAAACTAGGATTTGAAACCAGTGCTGAGACTTGGTCTAAAGCATCCTAACCCATCTCTCTGCTTCCAGTCTTGCCCTTTCTCAAACACACACTCCATTCCACAGCAACCTAAAAAGGGGTCGGCATCCCACAACCATTTCTCTTTTTAAGACCTTCAATGCCTCCACACTGCCTACAAAGCAACACCTCAGCCCCGCAGTGAGGCATCCAATTTGACCTCTTTCCCACCTACCTCTTCTCCATGGGACATGCTCACCACTCTGCATGGCGCACACAAGGCTCTAACCCACTCCCAGTGGTTTCTCCCACGCCCAAGCTGTTTCCTACTGTTCCTCATGCTCTTTTCTCTGTCTGCAACAGCCTCCCTACCATTCTTCTCCCGGTAATGGAAACATTCTCAGGAGTCGAAAGTGATAAAAGTGAAATGGCATCGTAAGATGATTAACCATAGAGCTGGGAGGACTATGGGTGGAGCTGCCCCCCCCCCCCGTTAACTCTCTAGTCCTGACTTCCTGTTAAACTCTGTGGTAACTTCCAGGGGAGGGATTCATATATATCAAGAGAAAAGCCATCTTGGGAACGTGCTCTCTCTTTTTGCATGTGTGCAGCCGGTTGGCGCTCCAGAAGGAAGTGTGTGTTCACACACTGCTGGGGTGGTCTCGTTTCTTTATCTTTTCCCGAATAAACCGCTCTTTTGGTGGATTTTCTGGAGAGTTATTTTGGCCAGTCCACAAAAGGAAGCAACAATGCCGCCAGGAAGCCTTCTGTGAAATGCCGAGTTGGGCCAGATACTCTCTGCCTCTGTGCTCGTTTGCCCATGCACTCACCTTTGTCTCTTCAGCAGTAAATGCACAGAGACCCATAAAGAGAAAGAGCATCAATGCCGTGAAGTGCAAGTCAAGGTGGCGAGTAAAAAAAAAAAAAAAAATTCCCACTTACTTGTGGGATTTTTTCATGTGGTTTTACATTCCCTGCCAAGTGGGAAACTTTCCATTGCAACTCTATATACCTGGAGGAGCCAAAGTCACTGCAGGTCATTAAATAAAGGGCAAAGCAGCCTTAGAGTAAGTAGGCGGTCAATTCCTACCACTAACACACACACTTCCCTTCCAGATACACCTAATTCTTATCTACTCAAGCTTCAAGTTCAATCAGCATTTTAAAGAAAATTCCTAGCTAGAAGCCTTTGTTAAAACAACTGAAGTCTCAGAAAGGAAGAGAGAGCGGGAAAGACAGGAGTGGCCCATTGTCACCACCAGTTGAAAATATGCAAACCCCACCACCAATGTGAAAAACTAAGACCATACTGGATGTTAACCACCCCCTCTCTTCCAGCTCAGCCAAGGTCTCAGGAAGCTAGAGGACAGAAGCAAGCACTGAAGGCCAGAAAAGTAACCTCTGGTTCAGTGGATATGACAGGAGCCCCACGCTAGACTCCGGAAAACAAGGATGCCCCAAACATGCTCACATCCCACCTCTCCTGGAGCTTTCTCAGACCACACCTGCACAGGGAGAAGTCAGAAGCTCGCAAGGCAGCCTTTAAGAACACACCAACAGGAATAATAATCTCTCTGGATGACCCTTGCAAAATATTGTGCTAAGAAAAAGATAAAAGGGCAAAGTCACTGTTGCTATGGAAACTACCACCTCTAACTTAAACATCTGAGCCTGGACATGTATTTGAGCAGAAATGAAGCATTTTGCTTCCCAATGTTTAAAATGCTAGAGAATACTAACGCGATTAAACATTAAATTGGATTTCTGCCTCATGACAATTTGAAATTGCAAGGAAGCACAAGCTGAACTTTTTCTGATTTAGGACTAAGAGTTTCTTGGTATCCATAGCCTGCTATGCCTTTATCCCATACAAAGAGCAAGTTTCTTTAAAAGAACCCTCTCAATACAGTAGATTTGACATGTAAATTGGCAGAAAGACACAGTATCTTATCGTTGACAAGACTTTCTGAAAGTACCTACTATGTAATAAGCCATACACTAGTCTACAGCACTTATAACTGCAATCTCTTTCAGATCAGCCTAAAAGGAAAGAAAGTTTTGCCATCATCTGCTGCTTTAATCTCAAATGGGTGTGGGTGGGGGTGGGGGGAGGGGGAACAGACAACTCAAGCTATTCTTGAGGTTATAGCCCCAAACCCAAATTTTTCACTCTTTTTCTATAAAGAGAGCAGAGATCTACCCAAGAACACTTTCTTTCCCATTTTAAGGAGTTCCTTGACTTGATTTTGAGTGTCAATCTCTGGTTGAGAGTCATCATATAAAAGCAGAATGGTTTAGAAATGTGATTTTGTTGTTTTTTTTATAACTTCAGCCCCACCCAAGCATGCTTTTATGAATGCCACTGCGTGTCAGGCTAACACCTAGAATTCACAGCAAAGATATAGGAACTGCAGGGCTTAGAACTGAGCTGAGGAAAGAGGATATTATCTTTCATTTTCTATTTGGATTAGAGCAGAAATAAGGACGGAGGAAGGAAATCATCAAGGTTAAAGCAGGGGCAGTAAACTAAGACTGGAGAAAACTTCCACTGCATCCGGAACATTCATTAGAGGGAATTTCACTGCCATCAGATCAAGAACAAACAATTACTATGCATCACTGGCCCAGACGCAACAGTATTTCACCAAAGTTACTTCTGTTCTAACTGAAAATGACCCCATATTCTTGACTTGCTAAGACAAACAGCAGTTGGCCTCCTATATTAAGAACTAACCAAAATGCAAACAAATAAATCCTCTTACTTACCTTTCAAGGTTGGCTACACACTAACTAATACCTATTCAACGTGGCCAACAGAACACAAGACAGCCAGGTAGCCACTTTCAACATTCCTTGTGGTATAAAGTTCATCTTACACCCAATGGTGTGGTGAACAAGACAACAGCAACTACGACCAGGTAGAACAGCTGGAGGGGGAGGGAACATAAGGAGGGAGGAAATCAAAAGTCTTCCTAAGTATATATGCATTCAAATAAATGGCAGAGTCTCATGACGATAGATAATAATGCCAAAAATAAAATTAAGACAATGGACTCTGCTTAAATAAACCATGCACAAATTCAAAAAGGAGAAATAAGGAAAGGTGACAACAATCATCAGTAACCACATATGACCATGCACATTCCTCCTGGAGGACAACCAAGAGATAGTTGGAAACCAGCCACCGTGCAATGAACACCCCTCAAACTCTCCAGGCCAAAGTCACAACTGGAAGCCAGGGGGTAGACTCAGTCTGCAAATGTATCACTTAGTCCATCCAACGCTTTTTTTCATTAGTAGCATTCAACATTTAAAACTTTACCAATTTAGCAACTTCACATTTATTCAAAACAAAAACAAACAAAAAAGCACTCCTGGCTTCTCCTTCAAAAACAAACAAAAAAAGAGACTGGCAACAGAAGCCATGTTCCCACAGAGCCATTAGCCAGCAAGCTGCCCTTTAAACGGAGCATGTTCTCTGCAGTTCCCCTCACACCAGCTTCACTCCTGTGCCTGAAGGTCCTGGTTCCTGCAGGGACTGAATCTCAAGTGAACCAACATCACAGCCTAAAGGTCACTGGTGCGGAAGGGGGTACAGCTTTTCTACCATGATGGCAGAGACGTTCAGAAGACCAGTGCTTTACATGTGGGTGGGTGGGGGATGGAGACAAGAATTCATAGTGCAAAATGCCTGAAAACGGCACTGCAGAGACAGCACAAAGGTATAGCTAATAATGGGCTGGAGCGGGGTGAATTCATCTGAACTACCTGGACACATATCATCTACACTCAGGATCTTTCACTGTAGACCTCAGCATCTATGAAATATTTCAAGGAATCACCTTAACAAAGAATGAAGCAGAAAAGCATCAATTCTGTGTCGCTAAGCATCCTAATGACTGCCACATACACTCTGTGCATTCTAACATGAGATCCATTTCGGCATGCTACACTCCTCTGGATTGAGACTAGAAAGCCATCTTGTCCACAAAGAATTACATATATCCTGTCCCTTCGTGAGACTGAGGAGAACATTAATTCCGACTAAAATAAATATTCTGATACCAGAAAGAAGGGGAGAGGCCCATTGTGTGTGTGTGTGTGGGGGGGGATGTCCACAAGCAGGGCACCAGCACAGCAAAAAGATCAAAAAAGAAAAAAAAAGGAGGTAAATAAATTATCACCTTGCATTTTACCAGAAGCTCTTGGATTAATATAAACAAACTTTCAATATCAAACTCTCTAAAAACTGTCTCTCATGACCTACCCTAGTTACAGTTTGGAAATAGAACAGAGTGAAAGAACAGAAGTGTAAAGAAGAGGTCTTACTTCACACCTTTCCTGCTCCTTCAGCTTAACCAAACAGCTCACCTTGAAGACCGGCTTGGACCTGGCAGAGTGGGTGGGTGGCGGACAAAGGCATTCAATCCCTGGGCCTACAGGAAGCCCTCCCTGCCTGAAGGCTGGGCAGCACTACCAGCAGGGAGGTGGCTGATGAAATGAACCACCAGAGGGTAGGCAGGGTGAATGCATTCTTCCGTACCCCCAAAGTTGCTATTTTGTTTCAGATACAAGTTTTCAAAGTACTGCAAAATTGTCCCTAGATCCATTTCTCAACATCAGAGCAATTACAATTTGGTTGAAATCCTGAGGTAATTAACTCACCATTCTTACCAATTCTCTCGAAGTACAGAATTCTCTAGAAATAGAGGTCTGAACCAAAAGCAAGCAACACTACCACCCAATGCCTAGTCACGGTCTCCCAAGACTCTCCTGAACTGAAAAGTCTTTCAGCATTGAAAGTTTCAGTAATTTCTGGCAGCCACTAGGAGAAAACTACTTTTCACCTCTTCGCATTAACTAAAAAGCCACAGCTAAAAATAAAAAGCCAAAGGAACTCCAAAATTGAGGGGTTTATAGGGCACATTAAATTATTCTCTATCAACTGCAAATCTTTAAGGTTGCAGAGCACTACTTTAATGCTATTGATTTTTGTTTTTGTTTTTCAGAATCCATGGTAATTTAAAAAAAAAATCTTCACGAACTTCTAGTGCAATCTCTCGTGGGAGGAGGAGGTTTAGGGTCCCAAACATACAGAACACACTGCCCATTCTGCAATACCTCAGTTGTAATTTGGGTCTTTTCTCTCTACTTCCAGGGTTGTAGTATATAATACGTGAACTGAGAACAGACCAACATTTGGCATGAAATAGTACACTATAACAATCCTTTTATATTTGTTTACTAATCTAGTGTATGAGATTCCAAAACAAATAGTGTACGAGATTCCAAAATGAAGTAGTAGTCAAACAATAGAGAGCTTACTAAAAAAAGAACTGAAATTCTGACATTTTATTTAAATATAAACACTGACAAGATACCTGTGTTCTCCCCTTGACACCTGATTATAATTAACCCTTAAGGTAAGTTTTCAGTCTAACAAACTTAGATAAAAGGCTTTCTACACATTAAATATCTCCAATTTGACAAAATTTTGTATGTACTGAGAGTTCTTATGCATCTTTGTCTAATCACTTTCGCATGATATTTTTGGTCAATTTACAATGTATGCCTTTATAAGAGTTAAACTCTTATAAGTTAAACTTATTCTAATAAGTGAATATCAGATAAGAGGTGCACCTGCGCTCACATCACTATATTGGCCCACACCAAAATTCTTATTTATTCTTCATTAAGGGCCAAGGTTATGGCAAGAAGGGCATTGGATCAGTCTCAACTTCAAATCAACATTATCACGTGTAACACACAGCAGCTCCCAAGTACAGCTACTATTTCCCATATCTAAACTAGTAGAACAAAATGCATCCATTTGTATTGAAATAAAGGCTTCAGTTAGCTCTTCAGGAGAGTTCAAGAGATAGCCAGGTAAATCAAGGTCAAGATAAGACAGATTTGGAAAAGGCAGGTCTCAGTGCTATGTGGCATGCGGAGGAAGGCTGGAGTTTAAGCTTTCACATCAACCAAAGTCACGGCTGGGAAGTGACCTCTGGGCAGCTATCTCCTTCCTCGGTCCTAGTCCAACAGACAACTGAGGAAGATATGGAGAGAATAAAAGGAAAAACCCATGTGAAGTAAAGAAGCTGGATTAACAGTCCTGATTGTCTTTCTCAGCAGCTCTGTGATCTTTTGACAAATTTTTAACCTCAATAACTTCCCTCATCTATAAAGCATAGGTTTTTCCCACTCTGACTAGCAAACAAGGTTTTTTTTATAAGAGCTATGTTAAATAATAAATAAAAGAATGGCTTATAAAAATTGTAAAGTCCTATACAAAGCATTGTTTCTAAGACGCTAACTTTGAGAACTGTTTTCCCATCTCATGCTCTCCCTGCTAACAGCACATTTCTAATTTATGCTAGGGTCAAGCTTTTCCAATCAACTTCACTTGGGAAATTCAAATTAACAAAGGTACACATACACACTCCAGCATACAGACCAGGTCACACTTTCTTCACCCAGTCAAAAAGAGGGCTATTTTCTACCTTCAACTTGCCTGTAAGCAGACCAAATACTCTTGTACAGTATGTAAGTTTCAAGTATCAAATATTTAAACCACCACAGCAGACAGAATAGACTACGTGAGTCAAGTTTGTTTCACATAAAAATGTTCACAAAGACACAGATTCAAAGTCACTTTCTTGCTAAGTGGCGGATGGGTGATATTCAGATGCCAACTGAAGAACCATAGACTACAGATATCCTGCGATAATTCACAACTAACGTATATGGTAGGCTTCTACTCAGAGACTAGCATAGTGCTTAACACAGGGTCTTATCATAGGCAACTAGCGGACACCGACTTGTGATTAACAGTAAATGCCTGGCATTCCTGAAAACATATCCGAGAGTAGGCCACTTTGAAAAGCCAGAACCATGGACTAAAATTAAGTCTCAAGATGATTAGTATGTACCAAACCACACCAAGAAAACCACTTCACACAGCCAAATACTCCTTGGTATAGTCTGCTGATGAGGCAATCCTACCTGAATTTACTGAAAAAGAAGCAATTTACGAATCTACCAAATAGACTTGGGCACCGGAGAAAGCGTAACTGAAGATGGAAACGCCAGACCACAGAAGGTGGAAGTGGCAGTGGGCGGTGAGGGGAAGACTGAGAAGAAAGAGGGAGGAGACCAAATTTCTTCCAGTCTTGTACATAGCTTATCAGCCCTTTTCTTCTCTCCTAGCTTCTCATCTCAGCTGCTCAACAGGCCCTCATCCTCTCTCCTAGTTGAGAGCTCAGCTGGGTCCCCAAGTATTCCAAGAAACTAACTGGTCAATATGTGGCTAGAGAAAGACAGCCCCTCTCATTTTCTATGCATCCAGCAAACTCATACGTCAGAACAGCAGGAAATGTCTGGAAATGTATTCCAATACTTGTGAAAGGTAGCCGACCTCTACTTGCTGGAGGATGGAGTCATCCCACGCCCTGATGGGCAGAACGATCCTGACCTCACCTGTTAACCTTTACTGCTCAAATAAACATAAGACAAAGCGAACACAAAATTCTCCAAGTGCCAAGGATGGAAGGCAGCAAGAACTCAGCTTATGATCCAGGAGCCTCTTCAAAGGAGTGGCTTCAAGCAAAACCGAAGAAGTTAAACTGAAGAAACACACATAACTTCGGACAGCGAGACAAACTTGTACAATGCCAGACAATGACCAAGTGGCCACACTGCAACCTGAAAAGAATGAGGTTCGTTCCTGAATAAAAGGCATCAGGGAATCCTTTGAGATGAAGCTTTCCAATGAGGCGTAAGTCGCAACTAAAAGGACATGGCAAAAATAGATGTGCCTCAAGTATCAACACATTTGAAGGACAAAGACATCCACATTCCTTCTAATATGCAAATCCTGTAACATGCACTGTGCTGAATACTCAAGATGACTCAGATAAGGAGCTGCCACTGAGTGTCTCGTAAAGAACGGAACACGTGCAAATCCACAATACAGAACATGATCGGGGAAGTGTGAGAAAGAAGGATTATATCCGGATGACAGAGGGGGGAAAAAAAAAATCAAAGGTTCAGAGAAAGGGCATATGCACAAGGTTATCCTTTGTCATATGTTCGAACGGGATGAGCCATGCATGGTTTCAACCATTTAATAAACGCCTACTATGGCAGTCACCAAGACAGGCACTCCGGGAACTCAGTAAGAGAGACAGATACTAACTAAACAAGCAAAAAAGGACAAAACTAAATATATGCCATAAAAAAATAAGAATCTATGGGCATTAAATGGGTAGGGTGATCACAAAAAGCCTCTCTAGAGAAGTAACATTTAAACTGAGACCTAAAGCTAAGGAACATGTTTCTATACATGTGATATTTGGTCTTTGGAGGGAGAGGACAGTGCCATGCAACATGCTGGGAGTGGTGGAGTGGAGGGGAATGGTAATGAGATACAACCTGAGCTCCTCCCTGGGAAGCAGGCACGTACACAGTTTGGAAGCCCAGCAATCAGAACTGTACTATTGTAGAACCTTAAGAACCTAGAGACATCTTGAAACCCACCCAGCTTCACCATTCCTTTTTTTGAATGAAGGAAATGAAGCCCAGAGATTGGGGCTCAGGGTTACTAACCCAGGTAGGGGCAAAGGTGGGGCCCCGGCCTATTAATTCCCATTACTCCACATTGCCCATTAGCTTTTAAATCAGGAAATTCATTTGAAAAATCAGAGCTCAGTAAATTAGTGACATACAAGGGGACACTTAGTATTTGTAGGGGGAATATGCAAGACTCGGGCTTAACTATCAAGCACTTAACTAGACGTTTTGGAATAATCTTTCCTGTTCAGGACAAAATGAAGAAAATGTGAGTTTTCGTAAAGTGAAATATATTCAAGTTCACTTCTGAAATTATGAACATTCTGCTTTGGAGCGTCTAAACATTCAGGAAGTGACCATGATAATAGAGATTCCTATGCCTTTCCTTGGCCAAACAGAGATGGCAAGCTTATCGGTCCTCTCCCCACTATATACACTTTTACTTTTTTATTGTACTTGCCTGAGAAATACAAACATCGAGGAATAACTATTACAGAGAGGGTGGGGGAGATTGTGGGGAGCCACTAAGAGGGAGTTCATAACAGCATTGTTCATTAAAGCAAAAAAAAAAAAATGTAAACTCCAGTGCTTACCAAGGAAGATAAACAGGAAGAAAGATATGAAGATAAATATAGTTATACATTCACACAACTGAATATTATTCAGCGGCAAAATAAGAGGGCCAATGCACAGGCCAAAGTATATTTCTACTGAGAATTTGGATGAATTCAATTCTGTGTCTTCCAGGACAAAAAAAGACTTACAATCTTTTAAGTTATTACAGCTGCCTTTAGAAGTCAATTACAGTAAAAAAAGAAACATTAATTTTTAATCACATGTTTTCCAATTCTTACATTATACATTTTTAAGAACAGTGTGGAAACAAAAATAACAAGGGAGCCAGTGTAACTCATTTCTCACTGCATCCTGTCTGGTTAACCCAAAACTCCCACTACAGGCACTAATCAGCTGTTAACACAGAAACCTGGACCTACTCTGCCAATTAGCAGCTGTTCAAGGTCTAGGTCAACCTATAAACAGACATTTCTATAGCATCTGACCAGGTTCAGCCTGAGCAGAACAACAGGTTAAAACTGGAAAGGGGAGACAGTAAGAAAAACAGTTTATCAGTTTATGGAATTCTGCATAGAATTTGCTCAACACTGGGCCCCACTCGAAGGAAGCTTATTTCAACCTTTTCACTTAGTTTACAGTCCCAAAGAAGGAACAGTAACCTACTAAGAATTCCAGACCTTTTGTGCCCTGAAGGTCACCAGATGGGGTCACTCCAAAGAGAAATTCTCCCGGAATGCTGACTGATCTACCGGAAGAATAGCCTGGCTGGTCTTCACTGACGATACACTCTATTTTGGACACTAACTGTCTCAAGCCCGCTGAACTTGAGAGATTTCAAATTCTTTCCAAGGACATCAGAAACATTTGTGTCTGTATCAGGGCATTTATCTCTGTTACTAAAGAAAAGTCACCTTCCAGAAGAACTGCCGTGAAAACCCATAGCATGTGCACTGAAAGCAACACAGAAAAAAAAGTAGTTTAAAAACACATATACACCAGGAGAGTCAAGAAGATTAAAACCTCAGTACCTAATTTTATCAAAATGTAAGCAGTAAGGGTCTAATTTATATTGAGATGAACTATACAGCTCAGACTATTCCAGGGAAGGAACTCAGATACTTATTTCATACCAAGATTTATAAGACATGTGATTCAGAAATCTGCATGAACTCTGGACTGCTAAAATAATGACAATCCAAAGGTGATTTACTGACATTTCAGGAGAATAACAATGGCAGTTTTGAGGAAGAAAAAGTCTCTTTTACCCTCCCCCTCCAAAAAAAAAAATGCAGTTCAATAAAAACCCATCTTTGAAAAACAGAAAGACAGCTATCCCTTTCAGCTGGTGTTGATCTGCCCTTTATCACTGCAGATAGACTGTATCACTCAGAAAGTCACCCTGAAGCTATAAGCAGCTTGGGGGGAAAATTAAACTTCAGGTAACAATAAGCGAGGAGCCTATTAAGACAAAAACTAAGACGTAAGTGTTCCAGAAGTGTATCAGCAAGAAACCCACAATGGTTTCAGTAACACAGTCTTTAGCAGCAAGGAAAAAGGAGAAAAAAAAAAACCCTTTAAAAATCTAAGCCACTGAAATTTTAAAACGACACCCACATGACCCAGTTTACTCTCCATTCAAAGAATTTTGATGCTATGTGCTTATTTTTCTTTGGAAGTTTTTCATGTCTAATATATTTTAAGAGTTATGCTTTTACTTAAGCACTCCATGGAATAAAAATCATTGAGGAACTTGGACCTATAAACAAACTCTAATGGGAAAGACATGAGTTCAAACATGGGAGAAAAACACTATAGAAATGGCCAATGTGAGAAAGGCTATGGGAATTTGGAAAAGGAAGAAAGACAACAGCTACTGTAAATGTAATGTAGGGGATGCCAGGCAATGCGTTGAACACTCTATGGGCACTGTCCACATGTGATCTTAGCAACCTGAGGAAGTGGGTCATTTTATCCCTGTTTTTCAGATGAAGAACTTGGCTTAGGAAATATTGACTTGCCCAGAACCACACACTTGTAAATCCAGGTCTATCAGACTATAAAGCACATGCCCTTTGTATCACATCCGTAAAGCAGTTAAAACCACCAATGCCTGGCTTCACCGCAGACCAATTAAAAAAGAATCTCTCAGAAGGGCCCAGACACTGGTATTTTAACACCCCATTTGGTTCTAATGTGCAGTCAAGGTTGAGAGCCACTGCAAAGACCTTCATAAAACAAGTGGGATATCAGCTGGGTGGTACAGAAGACTCAAATATTGTAATTCAAGACAGAGAAAGACTTTTGGAGAAAACAGGACTGTGACAATCAGTGACGTTAGGGAGGCAGAGCCAGCCAGGCAAAAGTGCATCCAGGTAAAGTCTCACCAGAGCAGTGACTGAAAAGGCAAAGCAAGTCGATCGCAATTCTGCTGAAAAGTATACGCCACGTAATTGTGCATTTAAGACTATAGGTAAGAAATGATTTTTATAACTAAGGGATATGAATCTTAGGAAGATTTGGAAGCAGTTAACAGTTGACTAATGTAAAGTCAATGGGCAGAGATATAAAATAAGAGGAAGGGACAGATCACGAGCAGGGCTTACTTGCTAAACAATGAGATAGAGTATAATGGTTACAACCATGAGCTCTATGGTGACCCTTTCTGGCATGTCACCCTTCTAAGCCACAAGCTCCTCATTTAGCAAGTGGAGAAAATGATCACATCATCTTGCTCACTTACTGTAAGGAATAAGAAAATCCAAATAAAATAAGACTCAGAGCTTCCATGTGCTAATAGAATGCAGTGTAAGAAAAGAGTACCCCAACATTTTCCCTTCTTACCATCACAACTTTACCCGGCCCTGACAGTTTTAATGACTCAGTAAATGTAAAACAGAAGCCTGACCTGACTATTCAGTTTCTATTTTCAATTACAGTACTTTCTACAAAAGCCCAGGCCAGGATCCAGAGGCTAGATGCAGCCATGAAAAAATTAAAATTTTTCCTAAATAGTAAGGGGAAATGCACACCATGGAAAGTGATTGTACAAATGGTTATTGAACTTGTGTAAGTGATATATTAAATATAACCTGTATACAAATGTAGATATAAAATTATATATTAAATGATAGACTCTATCTCCTCAACTAAATTCT
Organism: Hipposideros armiger; assembly: GCF_001890085.2. Classification (NCBI taxonomy): domain Eukaryota; kingdom Metazoa; phylum Chordata; class Mammalia; order Chiroptera; family Hipposideridae; genus Hipposideros; species Hipposideros armiger. The sequence continues at coordinate 1,415,189 of NW_017731679.1, forward strand.
TGGGGCCAAATAATATTTAGGAAACAAATCCAGTAATAGACTGGTTAAACTTTGAACTATTAGTCAAAATAACCTACCCAACTTAAAATCTGGCAACTGCCAAATGCTATAAAACTTGATAGTCTGCAAGATTTCCAACTTAACTTTCATTTTCACACACCTAAGATGTTGTCGTGAGATGATTCCCCACACACTTAGTAGGTAATCCTTTAGCTAAGTGATCTTTAAGCTCACACTCTGAAAGGCAAGAAATTGCTTCCTGAATAATCTGTTATATTATATAAGCTATCATGTCTGCTCATTAAGATGGAAACCTGAGTTGGTGATTGGGGTCTCTCTCCTTCCCTAAGAAAATAAGCATTCTTAAAAAGAGGGAGAAAGGGGGACAAGATGGGAAAAAATAAGAGTACAGTTGTAAAAAGAATTAGCTTCTTACATCTTTTAATCCTTTACTAAGTATAGCTTACAACGGAGAAAAATATATTTGAAGTTGTTTTTAAAAGCACTGTGTTTTTTTAACCCTCTCTTGGCTTTAGAGGTAGGGCACTCAGAGGCAAGGGGTGAATTTCCAATTCCTAAAAACAGTTTTCAGAGAGAAACAGCTATAATGCCTGGATAACCCACTGAGACACATAAAATGGCAGTAGCTGCTAAGAAGGGAAAAAAAAACCCTTTCAACAAATGAGACATTTTCTCCTAAATCATTCTTTGTCTTGAAAACTACTCTAAAAGGAGGGTCCTATTGCTGTTCTTTTGTTTTGTGCTGGAAACAAAGCAGATCTAAGAGTTATAACGAAGGAAGACATTAGACAGGGAATCCTAAAATTGAGAAACTTTGTGAAAAAGATTAGGGGAAAGAGGACACAAAAATAGACTGAAATGCCTGCTTTATGAAAAGACTGGGGATATTTTCACCAAACCATTTGATCCCACATTCTCAGACACACACACACACACACACTTTTCCTATTCTGTGCCTGTACCGGTAAAGCAAACATAGAGTTAGGCTTTGGAATGGATTTTCTAGTTAGGATTAATTACAGGCGTATCAGCTACCCTGGGAATTCACTTTCAAACAAAATGAGGCTCCACTAAAATCCTGACTGCAGGAAATGGGATAATAACCATCTCAGGCTCCACGCCATTCTCACAACTCAATTCACACACACCTATAAACCCAGCCTAACGAAAGAGACAGGAAAACCACAGGTGAGTTAGGTCAGGGCCAGTAACTGTAAAGTGACTAGCTAATACAACTAAGTGTTAGCTGTTTACCCCAGAGCTTTGATTTTCCATTTTCTGTATTAGGGTTCCACTGCTAATTTTCTCTTAAGTTTGAAAACTAAGTCCTCATTAAGAAGGTGACTTGCACATGTGTGCTCTGGGTAAGCACAAAGCAAAAGAAACAAAAAATGCCCCAACCCTCAAACCCTTAGCACTCCCAACCCAGAGAACACTGGATCTCTTGATGTTCTCCAAGGAAAGGCGGCCCCGAGGGTCTCAGAGCTGCACAGACACTTCAACAGACATGCAGGGAAAACATTATTACCAAAATCCTCTTGCCACCTGTGGCAAAAGCATCACGTCTTCTAAATATATGTTCTGTTTAAGTGGCTTTTAAAGCATAAACAGTTTATCACAAGAGGTCAGACTATATAATTGAAGAGATGAGAGAAGAAATCAATTGTCAAAACCCAACTTTAAAAGGCAGGGTGGGTCAGAAGCTGTTGTACAGAGTGAAAGGGAAAAAAATTAAATAAAAGAAAAATATCTCCACATTGAAAATACCCAATCCCCAGGGTGGGAGCAAGGAGCCTTTGACCAGTTGTACAGATAAGAAAGCACTTCTCGTCTGCACTGAAGGAAAACTATAGATGAGAAATGCAAGGAAAAGAGATGAATTTCTCTTCATCTCTGGGTGAATTCAAAACCTTTACCCCTGTTATGGATCGAATGTGTCCCAAAATTTGTATGTTGAAATGCTAACCCCCAATATGACTGTATTTGGAGACAGAGCCTTTAAGGAGGTAACTAAGGTTAACAAGGTCATAATGACGGATCCCTAATCGATTCAACAGGGCACTGTAAAAAGACAGGAAGAGGCACCAGACACACAGAGGAAAGGCCACGTAAGGACACAGTGAGGGGGCGGCCATCTACAAGCCAGGGACAGAGGCTTTACAGAAAACAACCCTGCCAGCACCTTGATCTGGGACTTCCAGCCTCCAGAACTGTTTCTTTTGTTTAAACAAACCCAGTCTGTGATATTCTGTTATGACAGCCTGAGTAGACCAATACAACCCCAAACCAATTCTTTCTCTCAGTTACCTTTTTCTTCCAAATGCTGCCATACAACCTTTGTAGACTTCTGGGATCTGAACCATGGGTATATGATTGGGACTCACAATTAAGTTCATGAACTTGTAGCAGTGATGTTGCTAACCGTTTTTAGTATCAGAGGGATTATTCATTATGAATTTATACCAAATGGACAGTTAACCAAGTTGACTATTTGGGAGTGCTGAAAAGGCTGCGTGAAAATTAGACAACCTGAACTTTTCACCAACAATTCATGGCTCTAGCATCGCGACAATGCACCAGCTCACACGGCACTGTCTGTGAGGGAGTTTTTAGCCAGTAAACAAATAGCTGTATTGGAACACCCTCCATACCCACCTGATCTGGCCCCCAATGACTTCTTTCTTTTCCCAAAGATAAAGGAAATATTGAAAGGAAGACATTTTGATGACATCTAGGACATCAAGGGTAATACGCTAACAGCTCTGATGGCCATTACAGAAAGAGTTCCAAAATTGCTTTGAAGGGTGGACTAGGAACTGGCGTCGGTGCATAGCTTCCCAAGGGGTGTACTTCAAATGTGACCCTAGTAATATTCAGCAATGAGGTATGCAGCACTTTTTCTAGGATGAGATCGCGAACTTAATTGTCAGACCTCGTATAGCCTCTGAACTGTATTCTCCTCACTTTTGAGTCCACAACTGTTCATTTTCCCTTTATTACCACCAACATCTACCCTTCTGTCTCCCAATTCCCATGACAGCAGGGCAAGCCCTTATGACCATATATACTACTTCCTATCTGTCTCACCCCACACCTAAACTTAATCCCAATCTGGCTAGCTTCAACTTCCCAAGAAGATCTCATGCTGTCACCTGCTCAAATACCATCCATTGCATATAAGTACAGACAGACCTGCATCCAAGGGCCTTTTCAATTTTCTAACAACTTACCAGCCGACACAGGCAAAAACCCTGCACAAGGTCAAAATGACCCACAGCCACACTGTGAATACCTCTTGCATTTTCCTATTTCCTTGCTTTTATTCTCACTGTTGCAACAACTTAGAATGTCCTCATCTGCTCTATTTCCTCTTTCTAAATGGAGCTGGAAGAGAGAAGTTACTGAAGAACACTATCTAAATACAAGGGGCTGTGGAAAAACCTCCTCAAAAATGTTGCTCTGCCAGACAATTTGTTTTAATTAAAGAGGAGTTTAGCCCCACCAAAGCATCATGCACAAGATCGGAAAGATAGTACCATCTAGTAAAAGAGAAATAGGAGATAGAAAATCACAAATTCCATAACATGCCTATGCAGCATTCCATACATGTCCAGACTATTTCTGGTTCGAGATTAGGGAGGAGAAAATCCATGAGGCTTCAACTGGCCCTTGAAAACAGACTACATGTTCTACTTAAAGTCGATGATGTTTAACTTTCACAACACAGAACAATTTCAGCTCCACATAAATAAGAAATGGAGGCTATCGTACAGAAGTAAAATTCAGAAAGTTTTCAGACTCTTGTCTACCCCTAAATGTTATCATCCTAAGCATCACATAGGTGTACAGATCATGAGGTACCCATAGGATGACCTCCATGTTCAATCATTTTTCCTCTCAAACCCACTGCTTTAGTTCAAAAGCCACGAACTATACCACAGCAATAAAATTTCTGATGGATCGCCAAGATTTTCCCAATTTGCAGTGATCCCCTCCCTATCAATCCTCCAAAGACCTTTACAAGTGCCCTCAACCTTCTTTTTGTGAGGACTGAGCTTTATAACTCTGCTTCAGAACCTACATCAATCCTTATTGATTTTCATCACCCAGGTGACAAAAAAAATAAGTAATATACCAAGATTTCCACAAACTGAATGCCTGGCTCTTAATTTTCTATGCCCCCAAAACAGACTCTGTCCCACTCACTGAACTTTCCACTCCCATACTTTTATAACTATTTTCGCCACCTGGCATCTTCCCTCCCCTATTCCAATTCACCCGTGTGCCCATCTCTATAAAAACTTCACTTACCTTCAAATCCCTCCTTCCCTTTAAAAACAGTCCCCCAAGACCTCTGTCCTGGTAATTTAGCATGCACTGCAGCATATATCCATTTTAAGGCCTCACCGATATGATGTCACTTATAAGTGGTAGTTTTAACACAAAGACCTAACTAGCATGGAGACTTAAATGAGAAGAACCTGAGCTCTATGGCTCCAACCCAAATCCCAGTAACCAGTAGTCAGTACCACCCGGAGATACTCCAGTGTCACTGACTAGCACACCAAGAGCACTCAGGTCGCTGGATGCGGTTCTGTTTCCCAGTGTAATTTAGGGGTGAAAGGGCGGAGAAATGACACCAAGCTGATCTATAATCAGGGCCCAGAATCAGAAGCAAACTGACAGTATGGCACTCGGAGACTTCGGTGGCTGTTTCACGCTTTCTCGTTTCCTGGAACACCAAGTGCCCAAGAGGGCTGGGCCATCAGCTTCCCATCAAAAAGGAGAGAGAACCACCCACTTTCTCAGACAGATTGACTGGGTAACACATGTACAGCAGGCCTCTTGCACAAGAAAAGGCAAGCTGTCCTGCCAGAGTTCTTCAAAGTTTCTACGGACAAGGAATTTTTTAAGAGGTGAAAAGATATATTCTAATCCATACTGGATACATAGTCCCTCTTCTCAAATGCAAGGCTTAGTAAGGTACCTTTCTAGGTTTTAAAAATTCCTAGAATTTGAGAATTCTAAAATGCCAACCATTTTCAGATCAAATAATTACATTAGTCAAACCAGACTAATTATTAAAATTACACAAAGCTTGTACAATCAATCCCTAGTGTTTATGGAAATCATTTTAAAATTCATGTGGTTTAAATGCAACCTATTTTCAGAGCCAGTGCACCGAACCACTTGGCACCGCACTCTGAAATCTGGGGAAATTTCCTGACCAGTGGAATACAGATAAAATATGGCAAGCTCAGCATTAATATTTCCACCTATCATCACAATGATAATAAACAAGGAGCCAGGACCACATATGGTAGTTATATGTAGATCGCAGAAAAACAAAATTTAACAAAAGCTAAAAAGATTAACATTTCTCTTTAATCAAATTTTCCCTCCTCCTTTGTCACACACACACACACACACACACACACACACACACACA
>NW_017731679.1:1420808-1477597 GCF_001890085.2 Hipposideros armiger
GTTTATATTTTACCTAAAGTTTCTCTACAAGTCAAAGATCTACCAGTGACTATTTAAGACACTGAGAAGATAGCATTTTAAGTCCTGGACAATGTGTCCGTAATCACTAATAGCATATAAACTGACCCCAGAGTTGAATTCTTTTATAAAATACAGATCATCTTACACAGAGGAGAAATTAGAAATTGCCAGTATTAAGATGGAATTTAAAATCTCAAGGTTCCACATATGTAAGAAGGAACATTTCCTTTGTTCATTACAAAGCTGACACAAAAACAAGACATTTAATGTGTCTCCTCCCTGAAAGCTGATTTATTGCTATTAAGCATTTCCAGGGCAGTATTTCCAAGAGCTCAGCGATAGTTTTTAATACTTACTCCTCTTCACAACCTGCTCTGCGGCACCACTACCTCCTTACAGACTGGGAAACATGCTTCAATGACTGACTTGATCTCACCATTTTTTCCCACCAGGTTGTGAAATATCATACAAAGGAAGAATACTAATTTTGTCCTTGGATTTTTTTATTGATTCTTAATTTTATAAGAAACAGAATTATGAAAAGGAAAATACTTCAGCAATCAAAAGACAAATGATGAACTTTCTAGGTCCTACTACAGAAGAAGTGCCTATTACAAAACTCCAGTTTTAGAAGGATGATAAAAGTGAAAACGTAATTCTGGTTCAAGCCTTGGTCTCGGGGCTTTCACTGGGTTATTAAGGTCCCAGTTATTTACAAATGTGGAAGCTTATTACATATAAAAGCTCTTAGTTCCAACACACTCTCAGTAACTTGCTATCTCCATTTTAAAAGCCTCTTCTTCACAATTACCATCCATTTGAAGAGTGATTTGACCCATACTCTGTCCTTTGAGACATTACATAAAAGGACTCACCTACTCAAAAATCAATCTTTTCAATTAGATGAAAACTTAATGAAAGCTGAGATCATCTTGATGAAAGCAAAATACTGCCAAAGGGCAAAAACAGCTTCACACTCTAACGGTAAACCCACAAAGTTGCCAGATTATAATTTTGCTATATAATCATTACACTCCAAATATCTGTGAGTTACCTCACTAGGTATGATTTTTTTCTTTTCTTTTCTTTTAAATTGGGGAACAGTGTGTTTTTCCAAGACCCATCAGCTTCCAGTCAAGTAGTTATCTTCAGTCTAGTTGTGGAGGGTGCAGCTCAGTGGCCCATGTGGGGATGGAACCAGCAACCATGGTGTTATGAGCCTGTGTTCTAACCACCTGAGCTAACCGGCCGCCCCAGTATGATTTTCTACAAGTAAGGTATTCAGGGTTTACCATCTATATGAGGCCCTTTGACACTATCATTGTCAAGACTGATTTACAGATTTGGTTCCCGAATAAAAAGGTATTTAATTGTTCTACAATTTATTCTCTTCCAAACAAAGAGTAAAATCCCAAACATGGGAAAGGTATTCAGAGAACAACTGCACTTGCCTAGATCCTTTGTACAGGCTGCCCTACTGATTCAATATCATGATCACAGAATACAATAGAGGGAATGAATTTAGGTTGCTTCTCCACTCACTTTAACCCCATTCTCCTTATGGCCAAAAGGAAGGATGTGTTTGATAAGACAGCAAACCACAGAGGACAAGGAATGGGATGATGGAAGGCAAAGATGGGTGGTGTAGAGTCCAACCCACAAGCATGACATGGTAGCCAATTTAGCTAAGTGGATACAGGCTGAAATCAACCTCATGAGTATGCTTCAATGTCCTGGTTTATACACTGGATACCATCTGCCCAGCTGAGTTCCAAGCTGCTAACAATGGGATTTAAACATCTTAAGATTTGAGACAAACATTGAGCCAAAACCCAGGATGAATCTTACTTGTTTAAACTCAAAAGTAAGCCTCCATCCCGTTAAAGAAAACAAACCATAAGCATATTTTAAAAATACAATCAACAAAAGCACTTCAAAAGAGAACTCTTCTCTAAAAATCATTATATTAAATCTTAAAACATAAGTAGTCCAAAGTGAATGCATGATCCCTGAGTAAGTCCATGATCCATCACAGGAGCGCTATAAATATAAATATATACTAAATGAGGAAATGTGTACGCCATCTTCATGTTATAAGGTTAATTAATCTCAGGTAAGACATTTAATTGAGTCCTGAATGCCAGGCATTGGGAAACTGACAGTTGGGGAGCCGGAGGGGGCAGGGGGGGAATATAATGACAGAACTAATAAAAGATAGGGGATGAGATGAAAAAGAAGATCGTGTAGGATTTAGGGTTGCCTTAATGAGATATAACTGAATAAAAAGTATGGGCTTAGAATTCACTGACTGTGTTGCAAGGGAAAAACATCATTTGGCTAGCTCCTAAAGTGAACACTGCATTTGGGAAAGAATGAAGAACCTCGAATGCCTGAAGATGTTTGAAATCTGTTCTGTAGGCCAGAGGGAGCCACTGGGTTTCAGGCAAGAGTGACAGAGTCAGCCAGAGCTCTCCATCCTTAATCTGCCTGTAACACACAAGGTTCTCATTGAAAGGTGCCTAATTCCTAAAGGTTGTTTTTATCCAAGGAGACAGTTCATAAAAAATCAATGCTAAAAATGTTACAAAAGCCAAACAGTACTCTTATTCCAAACCGATTCACAATTTAGGTCTAATACCTGATCACAGGTAATTAATTCTAGCACAGTTAAAATCGTGGATTCTGGGGTCAGACTTCATGAGTTCTAATTCTAGCTCTGCCATGGATTGTATGCAGGCCACACTGTAAAACGGGGGAAATTTTACTACCTATCCCTCAGAGCTCTCATAATGAGTTCAGTGCCTGGCCCAAAGAAAAAGCTTCTAAGTGATGTTAACACAACCACTTCTTCTACACCATGTCCTTTTGACATCTGGTCAGTGTTATTGTAACATTTCATGTAAAATGAAGGCATGTTGATTCAGGGACTGTGAGTTGGGAGAAGACAGGACAGGAATGTCAGGTTTTTCTCCTCCTATCCTTCCAGCCACCAGATAAAGGCTATATACCTAGGTGAACACTTTTTTCAATATGCCTTGTCCATTTTCCTCCTCAATGGCTTAAAATGGTTCCCAGGCACACGTATGTAATTAAATTCATTATCTTAAAAGACTGCTTTAGGAAATCCAGCAATCAAATCTGCGATCATCCTTTTTTATGGATAGATATAATTACAACCTAATATGTATCATTTAATCAAGACTCAACAATTACATTCTTAAATCCCAAAGTTGATCATCATCTTCCTTGATAGGTACACAAAATTTTCTCCCAAGCGGCGGTCATGTAAAGTGAAGGGCGGAAGAAGTATTAAAACCTCTATCATAATGGCCTAACATGTTAAGTATTACCCAATTATGAGAGGCAATCTGAGAGTAGAGAGCCTAACACAACCCAACACAACTTCATAGCATTTTTTTTTCACCTCCATCTCCAAACAACTGCCCACAAAAAGCCCAAAATAACAGGCAAAGTATTTAACTCTCATGTACTACTTCTAAATAAGAAAACAGTCATTGGTAACAGCATCCAACCCTCCACCCGGTTCTAACATCAGCAAATCAGATCTTTACAGGAGAAAAGCAACCCTATGTTTATTTCCCATCCCACATTTTAGATATAAGAAACGGAGACCCTGAGAATGATGTGTTCCCCTAAGACACTCAGGATCAAAGCAGGGCTAGAGCCCAAGTCTCCTCCTGTATGAAACAATATGTTGTACCCTACCCTGTGGATGGGAACAACCAAAACAATCTTGAGGGCCCACATTTTCAAGTCTGATCACTGTGTCTCTCACATTTAATTACATTATCTACCCCTACTTCCAGCTAAATAAGATTAATTCTTAGTCAGTGATGCTTAATAGTTACTCCTGTGGACACCCTCGTTTGAAAGTATGCACATCACTAATTAGTGCATCCTCTATTGAGATCCTCTAATTGCCTTACCACACCCAAGTCCCTTCTGGCTAGATGAAGCTTTACAGATCTAATACACCAAAAAAGAGACGCAGAGTTGGGCAAGAAATTGATTAAGAATTAGAAAGCCCTGGAAGGGCTCTGTTTCACAGAAAAGAGAAATCTAAGCCCTTAGTTTTTCCATTCTCTTTGCTTTCGCCAAAGCTATAAGCCATCTCCCAAGAAATCTAAGCTAGCCCTTTCTCTTTCAACTTAGTTGTCTAAGGGCTTGATGGTGCGAAGGACAGATCTGACCTTTACGCAAGATTTGGAGGATTCTAACTATTGTAGAAACAAAGCCTTAAAGTCTAATTATTCCTCATAAAATAATCTCATTAACATGAGCAAGTCTCTTCCAAAGAATTCTGATTCAGAAATGGGAAAGAAAATAGCTACTGTCTTTGAGAGCTTTCCTACAGCAACCTAATCAACCCTTCGTCATAGCTATCATCATTATTCCCATTTTGTACAGCAGAAATTTCCAAGCTTGGAGAGGCTGGGTGACTTGAATAAGGATGCTGAATTCTTAACCTCAGGGGTACCAAGGCAGTTCTAAAGCGGAAGAGTTCCTATTCCTTCCTCTCAGCTTATCCAACACTGGCAGGTGTCACCAGGTTGGCGCCTCCTGAAGGAGACACTTCACAACCCCAGGTGGTGCAGCCAAAGAGCAGCTCGGCTCAACTGGAATGAACCACTGTCTGTATGCTTCTGCGTGAATCTGCAACCATAAATGCACGGTCTCCCCTCAGGCCTCGTCTCTCGTTCAAGGACAATGTGAAATGGACTGCAGCCCCATGCGCTTTCTTAAAAATCTAAAATGAAATTTGCAAAAGCTTTCAAAGACTGCGGGTCATCATCCCTCTCTTTACCGAGGTAAACTCGTAATCTCCGTAGTGCGAGAATGGAAACCTAAAAACCAGAAAAGCTCAACTTATTTAAAATATGTTCCAGTAAAAGCTTAAAAACTAAATTTTAAATTTAGTTTGGGGAAGCCTACAATGTATGAAATTCTTATTCAAATACTAATTTACATCTATCTTCACTCGATGTGGGTGCTTTCAAGAGCGATGAATGTGCTTTTTAAATCTCCTCGGAGGATCTCATTCTCATTTATTAAACAGAAGCTACAGGAAACCTGGCATTAACATCCCCTTCCTGCTCTTAGGAAGCACGTGCACCTCACTTATACACACTTAAGTGTATCTGTACAGATACTATATTAAAAACTGGCTGACATCTTATTTCTTTTAAACTAGGCATTTTCTCAACTCGAAGGTTTCGTTTTTACAACTACAAGAGATTTCCAAAATTAAAAAATGGTGTCTCTTATCGTGAATTTGTGTTTAAAAGAAAATAAAAGTTTGACTAGCATTCACTCAATAAATATTATGCTATGTGTACAAGGAACTACCACACTATAAGTGTCTCTTTGTCCTCAAGGGCTTTAGGGTTTTCAGAGAGGTAAGGTTCTTGCGAGCTGAAAATCCAAAATACTAACAATCTTCACCACCACCCACCAGAGGTAACCCAGCAAAGGGACTTTAAAGTAGAAATCAACATCATAAAGAATGCTAGATGTCACTGGTATAGCTATGTCTCAAGCAGGTCAGGGCAGGTCTCCATATTTGAAAACAACAATGTTCAATCATTTGTTAACCCAAATTAAAATGCAGAAAATATCTAAATGACTTGAAAGAAATTAATTCTATCAAAATATTAAACAAATGTGGAATCATATACAAAAAAATAAATGGGTACCCCCCCCCACCACCACCCACCAACAACAACTCCATTTTGCATTTTAAAGGAAGAGGCTACTGTGGCATTTTCTTCTCCCAGTCGCTGCAGCAACCTGGCATGGACCAGTGGACCCCTGCCTGACTGACACTGGTCATTTGGATGCTATCTCACAATCCTCTTTCTTACCCACCTAATCCTATGACTAATGGTCCAGGGGGTGTGGGGGGGGGCATATGCAGTAGAAAGATTTTTTTTTTAAGTGCAGGTGTGTTCAACAGCTGACAAAAGAGGTTAAGATTCTAGATACACCCACAGTACCATTTAGTCAATTTCTATTTAAGAAACAAACTAGGACAATGAAACCAATGTAGGAAAAAGAAAATGCTTAGGTGATCTACTCCAAGGCGCATTTTTAGCTCATGTGACCTTCCAAAGCGCTCTAAATGTGTATACGTAGATGTGTGGGCATGTGTGTATTTATAGAAAGTGTTGAGAGCACTATAAAAATACATGAATAAATCATAGAGTGCTAGTGCTACAAGAAACTTCCAAGAGCTCGTCCACAGCCTCAATTTTTAGGGAGGCAAAGTGAGACCCAAGAGTTGGACCAAGGTGAAACTTGCTAGTGACAGAACCTGGTCACGACTTGGACAACATCCAACACAATCTCACCTTCAATTATCCTAATTGAATGCCATTCTTCTTAAATTTACATGTACCCTGGAGAGATGACTATCCACTCCTCCCCATAATACACGTTCTAAATTTCCTTTTATGGCTTAAATGAGCCTCACCCTATGTCTTCCTGGAAGCCATTAGTACAGGCCAGCAGTTCTCAGAGTGGGATCTGGGAACCCCTGAGGTGTTCATAGAGCCTTTTCATAGAGCCAGGTGGTCAAAACAATACCTTTCTCTCTCTCATTCTCTCATAAATGTACCTTAGAACTTTCCAAAGGTTGCATGATCTGTGATATCTGCTCCTGCATTAAGTCTGATGCAATATGAAGATACAGCTGATTTCTATTAAACCAGACATTAAAGACATGAAAAAGATGTAAAACCATGCCACTCTTACCACTATTTTTTGTTTTAGAAAACTTTGCATAACCTTAATTTTTTAAGGTTATTTTTGTTAACATTACGGGTTTATTATTTTTTAACTAAAATTATTTTTAAGCTTTTTCATCTTAATTTTGAATACAATAAATAGTTATAAACATAACACTGGACTATTCAGTAATTTAAGTGTATAAAGGGTTCTTAAGACCAGAAAATTTGAAACTCACTGGTCTGACTCACTGCTAAAAATGTTTTCTTTCATGATAAATTCCTTTAGCACATACATATCAACCTTAGAATGGCTTCCTGTTGCTCTCCTTACCTTCAAAGAGATGTCTGTCCATCCCTGGAACTGTATAAACCACTTCTTATACCCAATAGTTATTTGAATCACTTGAACTTCCTTCAACACAATTTTTATAAAACCATGACAGGGGAACCATGAATACATTCGAGTTCTCAGAACTTTACAAAGGAGCATAATAAGTCACGTTTTATGTCGCGTACTCACTTTGGCTTAGAAAATGCTTGAGAATCTTATGAGTCTCTCCTAAAAAGAGTGCGTAGGATGCTAAGCAGTAGTTTTTCACCTGGTGGACTCTGTCAGTCAGGCACCAAATCACGTTGTTTTCCTCCTGACTCCCGCCTCCTTCATTCCCAGGGCTGCTTCTGCCACATCAGCCTATGGCCTTTATTTCAGCTTTCCTCACACCTTGCCCTCCTACAAAATCGTCCCCAGCCTGGTTTCTCTTCAATTTTCTTTCTGCTATTCCCATCCTCCAAAGGCTTCACCATACAGAAATTGAAACAGTCCTTCCTGGGCTTCAAAGCCCTCCAGAAACCTAAACATCCTCTAACAGGCAAAACTGTTTCCTCTTGCTTCATTCCTTTTTCTCCTAGGAAAAACAGTCTTCCTCTACTTGCATAAAACCTCCCCCAAAGTGCCATGCACATCTACCTCATCTCCTGAGCTCTCCCCCAACCCCATCATCAGCTCATCCCATTTCCTGCCTATGGCTGTCAACTGGACTTAAGCAACATTAGGAAGCACCCATATCCTATCACCTCTCCACTTCCCAAGACCTGGTACCATGCTCGGCTCAACACAGGTACTCAACACTAACAACTGTAGAGAATACTGAAAATCTATTAAAATGCTCTGAAAAATACAAGAGAGATTATCTTCTGAAGTAATTAGTAATTACATGTTAATATTTCTGTAAATTAAAAATATGGATGTGGTGTCAGAAGTTTGTAACTGCTGGATCTTATAAAATGAGACAGAAGTCTAATTCTGCCTACCCACACCACAGAGGTGAATGGATTCATCAACAATATGAATATTTGCAAAGGAAACACGAACGTGTACGAGCACAGGTGAAGAAAGCAAATGTTCTGGTACATGCACAGGGATACGTGTTTCTATAATGCTCTTTGCACCTTTCTTTTTACATTTAAATATCAGCACATCGAGAACTCTTTCTTTATAGATGACTCCATAATAAAGACATGCCCAAATTAATCCCCTACTGATAAACATCCAAGGTTTTACTATTTCAAACAATGCTTGCAATAAATACTTTATAAAAGAGAGCAAAAACAGAAATTTAAAGGTAGAAATTGCTAGTTCCTAGTCTCTGCATTGTTAAGTATGCTACTTGCTGCTAAAAAGTCCTCTAAAAACTTCTCAATTTACAATCTCACCAAAGCATTGCCTGCATTTAAAAAAAAAAAAACGAACAGAAATAATGCAGCAGTATAGAAGAGGGCAGATTAAGAAAAGGCATGTGGGGAACCAGCTGTAGGTCTAGGGTAACCAGAAGCTGTCACTCTTCATAAGACATCAGGCAACACCTTTAGCATCAGTTCCCCACGCATGAATCAAGGGTGCTGGTCAGCACCTGTGGGTAAGGGCTCCTCCAGCTAGAACGTTCTCTGTTGTGCTTGGATTTGCTATATACTGTGTAAGAAATGCACTTTCAATATGAAAACAAACATGTATTCTCTTGGGCTACCCAGAAATAAACAAGTGCTGGGAAAGTCAAATTGCTGCCCTGGGAAAGTAAATGCTCCGATAAAACCCCTGCCAGGAATTTTAAAATGGAAGTGAAACGGAGACTGGCGGAAATGGCCACCTATGAGGAAAGATGATAAACGATTTCAAAAATAACAAACAAACAAAGGATCATTTCAATCATAGGCGGGTGGGGTGGGGGGTTTCATAGTTTAATACAAGCTAAACCTCAGTAGAAAAATTACAGCTAAGTGGCCATCACAAGCAGGACAAAAGCACCCCAATGGCTACTAATTAATAAAAAGTCACCAACATCGCTTTCAAGTTTACCATTTGAAGGAGTGGATGTTAACAGGAGATATGATTTGCTAAGCTAAATAAAAGCCTTCATTAACGAGAAGTGGCAGGATCACAACCCTGCTGCTGATCAACTGCCAGCATATCCTAGGCCTTCAATGAAGGGCTACCCATTTAACATACGGCAGCTTTAAAATGAGCTGCTTTAGAACAAACAGTTCCATGTCACGGAAGGCCTATGACATACCAGATGGAGCTGCTGCACCCTGACTCTGTGTGTGTGTGTGTGTGTGTGTGTGTGTGTGTGTGTGTGTGTGTGTGTGTGTGTGTGTGTGTGTGTGTAAGGACCACACATATACCACAGGAGTACCCAGCCCACTAACCCTTCTTGAGGTTCGCCTTCTATGATTAGAGCAACCACCTTAGATCTCAACTTCTCTATCTGCTTCACAAAAGAGTCCGTTCTGAGCAGAAACTGCCATTCCTCTGACACCCAGAAGTGGTTTCACCCTGACTGGCCTGGTGGTCATCCCTGCAGCCCATCTCCTGAATCCTGGCCAACACGGCCACTTCCGCCCAGTCCTGAAGCAGCGATCTTTTTTTTTTTAAATATAACATGCTTTGAAGCTGTATGAAACAGGTCATAAATACATGGAAAAAGCATAGTCTTAGTCTAGTCAAAGTGGGTACAGAAACATCACACCAGATCTTTTCCTGTGTGGTCGTCCAAGTAAACTGTTAAAACTCTCAGGTAGGAGACTGTACATAGATATGATCAAGTCTTAATTACTCACAGGGATAGATGGAAACAGCATTGTTAATACAAAAATCATCTTAACATATTAAATTATCGACTATAAGCACTTAATTACTATTGTATAGTAATAATATCTATAAAAAACAAAATGCTTAGTTTATACATTAAGAATTTTGATTAGCTCCAACTGTTCAAATGTGTGATTGATATATATATATATATATAAACACATATATACACACACACACATATATATACACACACACACACGGTGTTATCAAATACAGTGAATGTTTAAATAAAAAAATGTATTACAGTAAAAGACACATTGCCATTAATCCCCCTCAAAATACTCCCGCTCACTTCCAACACGCTTATCCCATTGTTCTTGCCCCTTTCGGAAGCAGTTCTGGAAGTCCTCTTTCCTGAGTATCTTCAGTTGCACTATCATGGCTGTGTCAATGTCCTGAATCCATTCAAAACGTTTATCTTTCATGGTCATTTTGATTTTGGGAAAGAGCCAGAAGTCGCACGGTGCCAGGTCCAGTGACTAAGGTGGATGAGGACATGTCATAATGTTTTTATTTGACAGAAATTGCTGTACCAGAAGTGATGTGTGACACAGAACCTTTCTTTTGTGATCACAAAATACTGTGAATGCTCCTATCGAGTGCTGGAAAGGCCAGGATCTTCAATACAGGAAGTGGCACATTGAACCTCAGTAACAGTGTGTGACAAGTTTCAGCTTGTTGGGTGCAGTCCGTAGGGTATGAGCTATGGCTGAGAGAAGGTGTGCTTTAAACTGTGCCGTAAATCATCCTCCATCATGACAATACTCTGTGTCACACATCGCTTTTGGTAGGGCAATTTCTGTCAAATAAAAACATTACAGTGTATCCCCATCTACCTTATTCACCAGATTTGGCACTGTGCGACTTTTTGCTCGTCCCCAAAGTCAAAATGATTCAGGACATCAAGGCAGTCATGAGCGCTCAACTAAAGACACTCACGAAAAAGGACTTCCAGAACTGCTTCAGAAAGTGGCAAAAATTATAGGATAAGTGTGTTGGAAGTGAGTGGGAGTATTTTGATGGGGATTAATGGCAATATGTCTTTTACTGTAATAATTTTTTTATTTAAACATTCAACATATTGTTTGATCACACCTCATGCATGGCAACTTCACAGCAACCAGAGTACCACGGCTGAATTGTGCCATTGAAAAAAATGTATATGCTACCTCTGGTATATATAATTTTATAATTTTAACATTTTAAAGAAACAGGACCTACTAAGTTCAAGAAACAAAGCCATAAGACAGGATCACTGATATCAAGGAGGTTCCAATGTAGTTTAAGAAGTGTCCTAAAAATGAAAACTAACTTAAAGAACCATTAAAAAAAGACCAGAAAACAAGGCAATGGGAAGTTATTACTCAAGTTCCAGCTTCCCTCACCAGCCCTTAACTCTCATCCTGTTATCCAAGCAATATGGAAATTAATATTGGAAGTCTCCTTTCCTGAACCAAGATATGTTTTACATCTCTCCAAGTTCCCTCAACCAAGACTGGAGGTTATCATGTATGTGTTCAATGGCTTCACTTGGCACCTCAGAAAAAAGGGAGTGAGATCTAAAAGCTGTGACAAAATAAGATCCAACTAAAAAAAAATGCTATATCCAAGTTCAACAATTCTATATGATGTACACTAAAAGGGATTCAAAGTTTTGATTACCATGTAATATTAAAACCAAAGAGAAAGCAACTGTTTTAGCCACCAGAGTCCACGTCTCTGAGGAAACTAATGAATTAGGGACATATTCTAGTAAGTGTAATGATCTAACAAGCAGGTAAGAGAATATTTTAAAACCCCATGTCATAAATTCACTGTACTGTTTAATTCTAATGACCTGTGTGGATGAGGAAACTTGCCAGATAGAGAATTCATTCCTCCTCCTTTTCTTTAACCTTCTTCCTTTTTTTTTTTTTTTTGGATTACTTAAGAGCAATTTCTCACTCTATCAATCTCTTACAACATACATAGGCTTTAGGATTAAGGGAGTCCCCAAAAGCCAGTCAGGTCATTTTAAGAAAAAAATTATTTTTCAATAAATATCTTCCAATGTTTCTACAAAGAAAACTGCCTAATCCTCTCCCATCCCAACAAATGTTTTAAAGACAGTTCCAAATTATACGGTATTTGTTTTTAGTTTAAATTTAAATGAATACTGAGCACCGTGAAGAAATGGGGTAAGCTGCCAAGATCTGTCAGAGAAAGGTTCTATAAAAGGTTATGCATGAATTAACCAAATAATTCAATCAACGAACTACAAATTTGGGTGAGCGGTAAAGTTAACTTAAGCCAAGCAAAAAGCTTAACAGACATTCCTCCTTAGTTTTTACCACCTCAACCAATACGCTGGAAAAATGCTATAAAAAAATACTGATAAATTATACTTCAAAATCAGATAAACACAGCACACTGCAAAGCCCTGAGTGAAGAGGATACAAGATGTAGACTGTGCAGCGCTCAATATTGGATCTCCTACCATTCACAGTTCATCTATAGCTGCCAACAAAACTTTCTCAATTGACAGTAAGTTTCAAGTACTGCATTATCTCACTTTTCCTCTATATTATAATTGGTATTCCAAACTTTGAATTCAAGTGAATTAAACAAATATTTCCTAATTTCTACCACAAAGAAGTAACACACTGGATGCAAGAGATAAAAGAATAAACATGACATATGTCCCCTTTCCAGGGAAGAACAGAAAGGTTACCTTGAATTTTTCTTCCCCATCCACCCTCCATCTAATGTGTCTGACAGTTAAGTTGGAGACACAGATGAATCAACAACCATCTATACTGGGTAGATATTTTATTGATTCAAGTTTGGACATTGTACATGCTATTAAGCACCTGACCTGCAACTTTTCCTGTTTCTCAGAAAACAGTGGTGTTTCTAAAAGTCCACCACATTTGGAACACACTAGTTTCAGAAACTTAACAAGTTCAAGGCGCAGCTCTTACAGGTTCTCTACTACAATGAGCTAGGGTTATCTAAAGGTCACTTTCACCAGGAACAGAACATACAGCATTTTGATCTTTTCTCTTGATTTTAACAACATCCTAAAATAAGTCTGAAGACAGTGTTTTCATTCCCTCACTTAGAGAAAATAACCAATCCATACCTCGTATGGTTCTAAAAAGTAATACTGCACATCAAAAAAAGACTGCCAGCTGGCATCAGGAAGAGACCAGCCTGCGATAGAATCCTTCCAGAAGTCACCTAGTCACAGATCTAAAATAAGACCAAATCAGAATCCTGGCCCTGGGAAACGGGTAGTGGGGCACTCTGCTGGGAGGGCTACAGGGACCTGAGTGAAGTTTTTACAATAGAAACCTGTTTACAACAGCCCCGCCACAGAAGAGCCAGACTGGAAGACCTGAGGCAAGATGCAGTTGCTGGCTGCCTCTTGGCTCTGTCTCTGGCCACAGCCACCTTAACCTACAATTAGCAGAGCTACCAGAGGCAGAAAGGTCATCATTCTGGAGTTCAGGGTGAAAGGTACTGAACCAGGAGTCACAGACCTAGCTAAGTCCGACTTCCCCACTCAGGAGGTTGAATCCTTGGGCAAACCACCTGACCCCTGAGCCTCACTTGCCTCATGCATATAAAACTCATTATCCCAGGGAGCTGGGGTAAGGTCCTAGATGAACAGAAACACTGGGTGTCACCAATATTACTAAAGGAAATGCTCATCTCCTCGTTCCACCATTTGGGGGTGGTACACCACCTTCAATTACTAGATTCCACCTATTTTTCTGTCCTAATAGCCAGGTTTGTCCGCAAATAAAACACAGGAAACTCCTTGCTGCCCCCTCCCAATACACTGCCAACTTGACTCTCCAATATAAAATATTTTGCTGTAATGGCAATCTTAAGAGGCAATCATTTAGAAGTTACTTTAGAAGTTGCACAAAAGAATAACAAAAAAAAAAAAAGATCTCTTCACTTTTCTTCCCTAGATCACAAAGCTATGCTGTTCACCATGAAATCAAACTTTGCCCCCTACTGTCCACAAAACAATAGTGATAGATTAGCCAAACACTTAAAAAGTCCAAGAAGCAAAAATATATATTATTCCCAAACAGCCAGTTGCAACTGAGACAATGAGCCTCTCCAGCAAATCAAGGAAATGAAGCAGCATAGCAGGGTGGTCAAACACCTTTCAGAAGGAAGCGGGGAAAATAATGCAAACGCCATCAGTGCAGGAAAGCAACAGGCAGACCTGAGAACATGGCGGAAACTGGTATGAGAAAGCTGCACTCAGCAGCCTTGAGAACCCACGCTCCGGGCGGACGTGGTCTTAGGCACGAGGAAGACTCAAGGAGATGGCACCGACCAGTGTCCTTAAAAGCATCCCAGCTGCTGACCCGTTACTTCCTGCCTGCTACTGGAACTATTCTAAGAGGGAAGGAGCCAAAGAAACATATCTTTATGACTTCTTTCCCAGGTATTTTGAAAAATCAATGTTATACTGAGAGAAGGTTCCTGACACATCGTGCTGTCAAGAAAATAAAACTATGGGGTTGAAAGGCTGGGTGTTTCATGTAGTTCCACACATGTGCCTGGGATCCATCCTTCCTGGGACAACAGCAGAACTAAGACAATCGTAGTGGTGCCTCTCTCCAGCCACAACTGAAAACTTGGCAGGTTCCATGTTGCATAAATCTTCTTCAACTGTGACTGGGCTCCTGGCAAACCAGGAGAGAGTTACTCATACCACCAAAGAGAGAATCAAAAGGAACAAAAACGACATGAAAGGAAGGAGGGGAGGAGAAGAGACACAAAAGCTAAGCAAATATATACACACAAAACTGACCAAGAGTAGCCACACCCTCCGGCCCCCAAAGCAATCTGCAGTGACCAGGCCACATCCCTAATACCCAGACTACAGATACATGTCCTTTTCCTCAATTCTTCAAAGGCCATTAAGCCCAGGGGTCAGAGGGATGGAAAGAGGGTGTGGCATCTTTTAAAGGATCATTTTCTGCCTCATCTCTAAGTAGACAGACCAAGGAATGAGGACAGGAGGCTTTAGAAACTTCTCTAAAGCTCTCTCAGTATCTAGCTCTTAGTAATAATGTACGATGAAACAATAAGTATTACACAATCTTCCGGGCTTCTAAGCATAGTCCCAAGACAAAAAACTACATTTTTTTTTAAGATCCTTTAACAAAACTAAAAGAAAAAAAACTTTGGATGAATTTGGAAAAGGTCTAGACTCCAAGTTACCCTCCCACCCCCAGTCCACATACACTAAAGCCTTTCATATCACACAGCAGAAGCTCCATGACAACTTTTCTCAACCTGCAAAGAGATAAAACACCCATTTTTTTTTAATCAATTCTCAATTCCCCACCCCCACTCAACAATGAAGACATCCCAGAAGCCCCTCATCCAGACGCTCCAGGGCACACCCAAACAAGCAACACGTTCTTCTAAAAGAACCATGTAATCGGGGTTAGATGCTTGGTACCAAGAGCTCTCTTTAAGCGCCTCTTAAACATAAGTTCAGAATATATCTACAATTTAAAAAAAAAACTATACACACAGTTCATTCAATGTAAGTTTTTAAAAATAAGCATACACTTTTAATCATACCCCAAATATCAAAATAAAATTTAGCTGGGCTGGAGACTGAGCCCATTTTTAAAACCACCAGCACTACGCTCCTATTATTCTAAAGGGGGTCTTGCTAAGATGTTCAATGCAGGGACACATTCTGAATCCTCGTTACCACTGGCAGAGCGCAAGTGGCTGCCAGGAGAGCAGGGCTTGAAAGGCATTGTTCCATCCTCAAAAGCTACATTAGCGCTGGGCTGATAAAAGAGATCTTCGTATATGTTTGCCAAGCTGAACAAAAAGTTAACTGAAAATGTAAGTGCTAAAAGTCACCAAAAGGAAGGCTCTACACTGACATTTTCTACCTACTTAGCATTTATCTGTATTCATCTCACTAGACATTAACACACCAAAGTTGCTCTCCGCTATTCAAATCGTGCTATTATGCTCAGGAGTAGATTAATAATATCCACCTTCCTTCTTGTACAATAAAATTACAGCATTGGTCCAAACACGACGTGTGGAGCCTCTTTCTACCTCTGGTGCGTCAGCTCACTCTAGTGCACAGGTGGGAGAAAGCTCGGCTGAAGGTGCCCTGCTGTTTCTAGAGACAGGAAGAGGCTGAAGACTGAAAACAGTAACAGCGAAGAGGAGAGAAAAACGACACATATAAACCTCATACATAATAACCTCTCATATCAGCTCTTTTTAACAGCAACTGGATGGGAGAATGTCTTTTCTCATCTGAAACCATCAGCAATGAGGGTAGCAGGTGGACACAGGCCTCTTTTAAACAGCTCATAACATCCTATTAGGTTTCACAGCACCAAGCAACTTCTGCTGACCCCAAGGCATCTGAACCAATACAAACAGGCCACCGGCAGGAAGAAATCCCGGCTCCCAAGTAAGGCAGATGTAGCATCCTGGAGGAGAGGGAAAGGTAAGATAAACGGATAGAAGCACCCCTTAAATACAAAAAAGAGAAACTGTCTTGCAACCAGGAGTTAAGGAAGGAGGGGTCCAAGCTGAGACTTCTCTAACTGAAAGAAGAGACTCCAAGATCTAAATATACAAGGAGCAATGTAACACAACTCAAACATTTGCAAACACAAAGAAAATCAAAAGAATATGAAGACTTTAAAACTACTGCCTTTGTCTTTATATTCCAGTAAACTTTTTAATTCCCATGGCTTTCAGAACTGTAGCATGAGAGTCACAAACACAAATACCCACAAAGGCCAGGAGAAATTTAGCCCAAACTCCAACAAACCACGCTCCATAGAAAGGCGCAGTTAACGAATATGGGCTCAGCTATGCTCCACCCTCCCAAGTTTTCAAGAGACACGAAATACAGCTCTAGATCTTTGTATGAAATTTCCCAACACTTAAATCAACAACTCACTATTTTATTTAAAACACAGTTTAGGCCAAATAAAACAGCTAAAGACAATATGCAGCCCAGGGTCCACCACTTGGGACCTGGCAGAAACTATCTGTCCATTTATACCTGTTTCTCCCTTTCGTCCCTAATAACACCAATTCACTTGGTCACAGAAAATACAGTTAATCCCCCGCCTTATACATATGTTCCAAGCCAACCCCCCCACCACCACGCCCAGAAGATGCCTGAAACCACGGGCAGTACCAAACCCTATATATCCCATTTCTTCCTATACATACATACATGATGAAGATTTATTTATAAATTAGGCACAATACGGTTTAACAACAGAACAATTATAACAATATACTGTAACAAAAGTTACGTGAATACTGTCTCACACAATATCTTTTTGTACTGTACTCACCCTTCTGATGATGATGATGATGATGATGTAAGATAATTAAATGCTTCATTAAGACAAGAACTTTCACCTTTTCACTTAAAGGAAGCACTTTACGGCTTCTCTTGGGCATATCCAAATTGCCAGCATCACTACTCTCGTGCTTGGGGCCATTACTAAGTAAAATAAGGGTGACTTGAATGCAAGCACCGTGATACTGAGAGTACATCTGATAACCAGATTGTTACTAAGTGACTAACAGGCAAAAAGCGTATATACAGCTTGAAGAGAGATTTCATCACACTACTCAGAACAGCACGCAATTTAAAAACTTACTAACTGTTTAGTTCTGGAATTTTCCGTTTAATATTTTCGAATTGCTAAAAACCTCAGAAAGTGAAACCGTGGATAAAGGGGGACTATTGTATTCCTCAATGAGTAAGATGTAGCAAAATGCTTAAGAGCCAATGCGAAAGCACAAGCCAAGAAAATAAAAGGACAAATGAGAACCTTGCACATGACCCAGAAAGGCCAGGCTACAAGTAGAACTAGCACAGGGCTCAGAAGCACAGACAGGTAGGTGACTATGGGATAGAGGGCTAGCACAGAGAAGAGAGCACGGCTAAGAATATATAGTTCAAGTTCCTTGCAGAGACAATGGCAGGGAAGGGATGAAAAGTCTACGGCACCAATGACCTGGTATTTGGAACAAGTCCATGAGTCATTCACAGCCATAGACCAGAAAAGACCCCAAGGGTTTAAACAAAATAAACCAGCAACTAGTAAGTAGCACCTAGGGAAGAGAAAGTGGTGTTGAGTGAACTCATACAGAAACAGGCCTTACCTGGGAACAGGTTATAAAAACTTGCTGCTCACTCTATAATAAACTTTGTATATTTAAAATGTTCTGGACTGCTCTGCCATAAAGGTGGGCGATCCTCTCATCACCAGAGGTACCTCCAATACAGAACAGAAGCAGCATCAGTGAAACAGAATCATCTCACTTTTGAAAAGTAGCTCAGAGGAAACTCAAGCTCAAGTATAATCAGTTCCAGGAGTATTTTCCCCACCTTCCTCAATTCACTGGATTTATTTTCAAATACACTGTGATTTATTTGCTTTGAGAAATACCTCTTGTACTTCTGATACACACAATGATGCCTAAAGAATAAAAAAGTATTAAACATCCTTTAAAAACTAAACAATGAGCAATTTCCAATAACTTACTTGACAGGGCATCCATCAATGACTTTTCACGTGGGGTGGTGAGAGGGTATTGAAACAAGCAGGAGAAATAATGTATTTCTGTGTAAACTCCATATTGTGATGTAAAGGAATAAATCCTTGACAAGAGATTAAACAAAATTCAAATCATGAAAATACAGACTGATTAATGTAAATGCTTAAATTTTAAATTTTTATTTCTCATTGAAAAAAAGATGGAAAATGGAAATTAAGACATTTATAGTTCTGCAATGTCAATGGGCTAAATTCTCATAAGTTCACATGTAATCTTTTAGCATTATTTATATTTCTAAGAAAAAATTCATTTTAAACTTTCCTTCCAAATTCCATCTTCATAGATATAATATTTATATCTATTTCCATACTAAAATGTTCAAAATCACAATTCTCCCAAAGCCTCTCTGTAGTTTGGGAATTTTCTCTTTCCTCATGGCGGCAATATACATCACACGATGGTATAAAGAATCACTATAAACAACGGTTCATAAAAACACACTGAAGGCCAACTATATAAAACCTAATCTATGTGGCCCATCTATTACCACCTTTCCAATTCAGTCAACATTGTCATTCTACTGCCAAAAATCTTGTACTTCGATATGCTCACCTTCACCCTGGATGAGGTTTCATACTCAAGGAAAGGTGAGGAAAACCAATGACACAGGTAACTAAGCCAAAACCAGATGATGGAAACTTCAGATGCCCAGCCTAGCTCGGATAAATTAAGAATTTCAACCTAAATGACAAAACCTACTGAGGCAAGACCATTTAGTAGCTGAACTGGCAGCACTGTATTCATAAAAAGACCTTACATGTGTAATATTTGTTTACAGAATCAGAATGGATTTTAAAACAAACTGTGAGGAAACAGGGAAGCTTCAAGTCTGCCTTCAATGACTGTAGAAGTCCACAGCTCGTGCTAACACGCCAGCAGACAAGAGCTGGTTATTCCCATCTTCACCCTGATGTCACCAGTGCAAAAAGACTTACAATTTTCAAGGTCCTATTTTCCACATAGAACCTCATTTGAACACTCTTTACTCCAGAGAGCAGGATGGTAAAAACTGTATGGGAATTTCTGTGTATCTGCGTTTCTCTAGGGAAAAAGGGCCCATAGCTTTCCTTAGATGCTCAGAGATTCAGAGCTCAATATTAACAAGAAATTTCAATTTTACATAACTCCACAATAAGGACATACAGGAAAGGTAAGAATTCTAAAACAACTATTGCCCCTATTCTCATAAGGAGATAAAATTATAGTTAAGAAAATGTCTATTAAAGCTTGCAGTGAGTTTGACTATTGCTAAACTATAATAGCAAAATGAAATAAAATGAAATCCCATCCTGAAAGAAGTTAATCAGTTTCACATTTATGAAAATATGAGTTTTTGTGATATCCCATTAATATAGTCTTTAAAGTTTAAATAATCTCCAGTATGAACAGCTCACAACAACAAAAATTCTGCAGGGAAAAAAAAAAAACCAACCTAGTCATGTAGAATATAAATTTCCTTTTTATAAGACAGACTCCTTTTTTTAAGTCACGGGAAAAAGGTTGGTATAAATCTATCACTGTTAGATTTAGATAAGGGAAAAATATACAGATATCTCAACTTAGGAGTTCAAAATTTATCTGATCTAAAGCAAAACCTTCAACATGTTTAAATAAAACCTATCATTTTACTATAACTATCTCACAATAAATAAGTCTATTGAGAAAAATTGTCAAGTATTTTCAAAAAGAGAATTTCTAAAAGTGGGAAAGTGGGTCTTGCCTGTCAAAACTTATTTGCTATTCATTTTCAGTCAGAAAATGACATAATGGAAATCTGTAATATAGACAAGTACCAGGAAAGCGCAAGTGTAAAAAAAAAAAACCAACATGGTAACTTGCAATTACTAAGGCAACCTTCAAATTGGTTTGGTTTTTCACCCCACGGCACCTATTCCTGTAACTGCTTTGGTTATTTTATCTATTCCACTCCTTCCCAAAGCACCTATCCTTCTCCGCATGAAAATTTCTTACAAGGAAAACCTTTGTCTGTCATCACACAAAACTATTCAGCAACATTCAAAAGAGAAACATACAGTTAAGGGTATCAATGAAATTGACACAAAGCCTAACCCAAAGCTCTGAGAAAATAAATAATACCATTACCAACAATCGACATTTTCATGTAGACCAATCACTGGAAATTTAGCATTGGTGTGAAAGGGGAGGATACCTGTGGAAAAGCACCTAGCACAGTCATTCTCACAGAAGAGTCATCTTTTGTTTTTTTTCACACAATGAAATTACAAGGCTAGAGGTACAGAAAGTCATCTTCTCCTTTAAAAAAAAAAATCTCCTGTGGCCTTACTAAAATAAAAGTCACGATATATATCATGCATGCTAAAAGCCAAATCTGTTTATTTCTTGTTGGTGAAAAATTTCCTCAATAAGCCATAAAACTTCTGTAGGATTTTACTATACTAATTCCTATTTTTAATTCAGATTCTAAAAGTTACCAATCCTATTTAAAGCATAATAAAACATGTATCTTTTAATACACAAAAGCCTTAAAACAAAATATTGCCCTTCAAGATTAAATGCCTTGTTTCTACTGAACAGATTTAAATTACTTGAAATCAAGAAAAAAAAAAGCAACTACAATAGCATTGCAAACCACCTAGTATCCAGTATAGACGATACATGTTGTTCCCAAAGAAAAACATATGAGTTTGGCATGAAAGTACCAACATGGGAGTTCTCAGCGAAGACTTCCACATCAGTAAAATGAAACTGGACAAAGCATGTGAACATTCTATGCACCTAATGTCCTCCAGAGTTAATTCAGGAGTTGAGTGTGGAATCAGCAATGTATGAAGCTTTCGATTTCAAATTTGTTTATAATATAGTAGCATAGAGCAGCAACACTGGCAGCTAAATAAATTAACAGTCGAGAAAGCCTGACCAGGATAAGCTACATAATCGGTGTGTCCCAGTGGAAAATGCAAGTACAGGGTCCTCTTGCGCAAGCATTTAAGGATTTCAAGGAGAAGGGGTTGTGACTGTATAGAACACATGCCCATAAAGCAGTCCTGCTTCCAACCCAGTACCTATGCTATTTAAAACAAAAAACCAAAACAAAACCAAAAAAAAACCTAATATGTGGTTTAGAATGGTTATTGGCCTGTCCAGCTGAGTATCCAAAGAATCAGAAAGAACTGGGGTGGACTGCTATGGGCAGGTTTGCCACAGGGTGGCACACCATCCAGGCCCCAAACCACCTCACCTATATAGCCCCCCAGTGCCATCAAAAAATAACCTGACCTGGCTAAGTAAGGCAGATCTCTAGCTTCTCTTACCTCTAAATCAACATTATTGATAACAAAGGTGGTAATAAGAATGTGATATCGTGGATTTAATATGACTTCAAATGAGAGCAAAACAACTGAACCGACCATGCAGACCAAGCAATCAAAATGGCAAAGGGAAAAGTCAGACTTGGTAAGGTGTTATTTCAGAGTATCCAGTCCTTTGGGGGAAAAGAACATGAAGGGTAATTTGCCACTGTGGTGCTTTTGTGCCATGCTATCTCATTAAAAGTGTCACAGATTTTTTTAAAAACTGTATTTTTTCCATCAAAGAAAGAGGAAAGGTTGATCCCAGCTTAGAAGTCAGGGTATTCTGGACGGCTTTGCTGTGTCCTTAAAGAGAGCTTGGGACTTACTGGAGGGAGGTGGGGGGGGGGGGGGTGGGGGCACGGTGGAAAACAGTATTTTTAAACATCATAATCATGTTAAGAAAAGCACTGAATGGCTGAAAGCGGTAACAAGGATTCAGTCAGGAACATCTGTCTGTGTACGAAGAACCAAAAGACTGGATTAAGAAATGAGGTAGTAGAAATACCACTTAGAGACTTGTTGTTCTTCATAACCCACTGGGCACTGGATCTTAATTAAAAGCACCAAAATCTAGAGACAAAAGGAACTTGAGTCTCTGGTGAAGAAGCATTAACCAGAACAAACCTACAAAAAAAAAAAAAAAACCAGAAACGGAACTCGAACAACTACTGCATCCTGAGCCTAGTAAAAGGCAAGTAAGGTTCAGCAGTAAATAACAGAAGTGCCTGGCTGAAACTGACCAGTTTGGATGGGGTACCTGATCTATTCTTGGAGCATACCTTAAACCTAAAATTCTCTTGAACCATGTAGAAAGAGTGTGTGCGGCTTAAAACATCTAACCTGACATGATTCCTAAGAGCAACACTACACAGTGGAGGAAACACCTCAAGACTGGGTGAAGGGGACCTTAAATGCCTAAAGGCTCTGTCTTTGAAGGGGAAACAAAAAACCTCATTCCCTGAATGCTTGCAGCAGTTACCAGTTTGGGGGCCAGTTCTGATCACACAAACACAAAAATATTCTCTCAAGAAGGAAGAGAAAAAAGCAGAAGGATCCTAGAAAATTAGATGCAATGTGTTCGTTCGTAATCTAATTTTTCCTACCCCACCCCAGCCATTATCTACCAAATGTTTTCTTCTTGCTCCCTTTTTCCCTCTCCTCCCCCATTTCCAAGGGCACTTTCTCTAAGTAGGCACCTACACACACACCTGAGCTGTGCTAAATCAACGTTCCTAAAAACCTCTTAAAAATAGTCCCAAAACAAGCGCAGTAACATTCCAGCCCATCCAACAAAATAGTCACCATTTCTAGACCTAAAGATCCAGATAAAAAAGTAGATCCAGAAAAGCTTTTCCACCTGCTCACCAAAATGGAGACTCTAGGTCAGCTTCCGGAAAAAAGAGCTACCTTAGCACAATGAAAAATTCAAACGACTCTAGGGAAATGATTCTTGAGAAAACTGTCTTCAAGGGCAACTAAACAGTATTTCAAACAAACCGATTTTACTTAAGGGAATGGGGAAATTACAATCCAACTGGTATCGGAGTGGTTTTAAATGGACTAATTTACTGTAAGTTTGGGGGCTGAGCTACATTTTTATAAAGACAATTATTATGGGTAGGTCCACCAAAACATTAAATTTTAAAAAGCTCTTTGTCCTTACAGGAGAAATTTCATTTGGCATTGTTAAGCGTCATTCTTCGGGGAGGATTTAAAGGAGAACAGATAACGGGTAATAAATCCTCCTTTTCTCACATTTTCAGAAAAGGAGATGAAAATTGTATCATAAAGATGACATTCTAAAATGCTATTTTAAATGATCATCTGGACAGCTACAACTCGGTGCTCGTAGTTCACATCTAGGTTTTGAGCTCCAGCCCTCTAGGATAACAAGTAGGCTTTTAAGGAAACGCCGTAGAAAGACTGCTGGTCATTATCATGACCACTGGAGGAACACCTGCTCGTAAAGCAGTGCTGGCCAGAGCGACTCCACCAGTGTCACCAGTGCACGCACACACGTCGGTGCACGGGGGCCGCAGGTCAGCGCTCCCCGCGGAGCCGAAGGCGGTGCTGCGGCATCCACCGCAAGCCCAGAGGCTGCCTTGCCCCGAGACCCAGCCCGCTCCGCGATTCCCGCCCAGCGCGCTGCTCACGCGCAAACCAGGATGCGACCTCGCGCGGCCGCACCCGGCCTCACCTAACACCACGCAAGCGGGAGAGCGGCTCGCGGGATCCTCTCGGCTCTGCCCGGGGCAGCCGCGGTCCCATACCACCTCCGCACACTGCCTGGCTGCTCCGAGTCTCGAGACCCCCCGGGAGGTCTAAGGACCACGCGCAAGGAGGCGCTGTACCAAGTGGGCACACCACCAGACACCACCCGGCTGTAGTGCATACAGCCTCCCACAAGACAGGGCTGCCTGTCCACCACAAGAATCCTGCCCTTTTTTAGAAAAGCCCCCTCCCCCACTTTCCCTCCAATACACTCACCTGCGTCTCGGCGCAGTCCTTCTCGTGCTACACGCGGTCGTACCGGGCACGTCCACGCCTGTGCACGCTGCCCGGCACGACTGGCCCAGCTCGGCTCCCGCCACCCCCAACCAGCTTTTGCCCCCAGGAGAGGCGGTGCCACCTCCCGAGGCGCCGTTTCCTCCGTACTCTCGCCGTAAGGGGCCGAGCTCTAACTTCGCGTGCACCACCTCCGCCGCCCCCACCAGCGTTCCCGCCCAGAGCCCAGACATGGGCGGCCACACAGGCGAGGCCGGACTGCACAGCGCCGTGCAAAAAGCAGCCTCGGTGTCCTAAACAGACCTGGGCAAGGCGCGGCGTGCCGGCCCTCCCCGCCCCCACCCCCACGCCCCCCGCACTTGCCTGCTGCGACTTGGAGCTGCAGCTGCTACGGCTCGCGCCGCCGGCCGTCAGCACAGCCGCGGAGGAGTTGCTCCGGGCGGGCTCCGCGGAGAGGCGGTGGTGGCGGTGGCGACGGCGTCCCCAGTCCTCGCGGTGGCGGGAGGGCAAACTGGAACCCGCGGAACCCCCGCCCCACCCGCACTGGTGACCGGCCTCCTCACCCGGCCGGCAGCTGCCTCAGTGACGCTGGGGCGCCGCGGTCCCGCCGTTTGTAGAGGGGCGGGGAGGAGGGGCTTGCTTGGAAGAGCGCCAGGAGGCGGGGCCGGCGGCGAGTTTGCGGCGCCGCGGCTACAGCCGCCGGCGCGTGCCGTGCCCTGACGCCCCGCAAGTGGGTCCCAGCTAGAAGACGCCCCGCAAGTGGGTCCCTGCTAGAAGACGCCCCGCGGTGGCTGCTGGGCTCCGTCCCTCCCGGCTTCTGATTCTGAGCAATCGCCCTGACCAGGTTCCCCTGGCAGCGCGGAAAGCGTCGCGGGCCCAGAGGCGACCGATTCCAGGTTCAAGTTTGCAAACCCCGAGGCTCCAGGCGCTAACAGGGAGCCACAGCAATCCTAGCGGGGGTTACTTTGATACATATGTCTATCAAATAATATATACATACAAACATATATACATATATTGCAAGCAGAGTTAAAAGGCTCTTCCTCCCCCCCTTCTTTACAGCCGAAGGGTCCTGTCCCTGGGCTGAAAACTAAAGGCAAAGCCCCCGCTGTCTCTCTCAGCCTCTCTAGATGTAATCTGACGTTCAAATAAACCCAGAGTACCTGTGCGGGGTGCTATACTCTGCTTCAAACGCAAAGTAGGAAATCCTGCACTCGACTATACAAGCGCCTGCTGCTCGCTGCATCCTTCCAACGCCCCCCACGGAAGCCCCGAAATGGCAAACTCTCCACCGAGGGGGCGTCCCATCTCTGCCTTCCCTTGGCCCGCCCCCCACGCCCAGGTCAATCGCTTTTCCCCAGAAAAACCTGAGCCTGTCCTCAGACCCAGCCCCACGACTGGGAGTTAAAACCGACCCGAGCCACGCGGCGAGAGCACGTTTTTACACCTGCTCAGCCGCTTAATTACGAAAGCACCTGTCATGTTGGGTGGTTTAGAGGGTTTTTTGTTTTTGTTTTTCATTGCAAAGGCTTACTTTTTAGCCATTCTCCCTAAAAAACTACATTTGAAAATATCACCTGTCATCCCTACCTAAAATCGCAGGAGGTAAGAGAAGAACTGAGCAGTGGGCGACTGAGTCGCCGCAAGAACGTGACCGAGGTTACAGCTTCAAGGGCATGATGCGGGTTTGATGCAGCAAGGTCCCCTAAGGGCACCCAGCACTCCCCGCCCCCACGCAACTGGCGGAGAAGGTGGGGAAGGATTTATCTAACCCAGGGCAGGGGCTGGGGAGGCAAATTTGCCCTCTTGTCAAACCAGACCTAGTGAAGTAGGTCTCAACCATGATCGAAATGGAGAGACCATCTCTCAACTTGGGGGTCCCAGACTGAGGACATCATAAATAGCTAATTGATTCTATATCAGCGTATCTGTTGTCTCCCCCGAATCCGATTTGCAATTATATGACCTTAATTGACTTTGTACGGGTTTCTGGTAAAGCTGCTCAAAGCGCCTGAGCCTCTTTGACCTCCCTCTATAAACAGGTAATTATAATATTCCCATCACAGGCAAGCAATGTTGCTAAAAATGCCTGTATCCAAACGCCAACAAAAATGGGCCTACCAAATTTGCCAATCCAAGCCTAAACCTCTTAGAATACCCTACACCCTACTTCCTGAAGCTGACTTCTTGAAGTCATGAGAGACCTCTCTCTCAACAGTTCCCCAAGTCTTCCAAACCACTTCTACCTGCAAACGTTGCTTTTTGTATAGAACTCCAGTACAGGTTAGCTTTATAAAGTGGGGTGCCCAAGCACTTGGTTAAAAGAGAGAAGGGGAACCCAGGAGTGCCTGGTGTAAGATAAGACAGACTCAGGGAATGACAGCAATAAATTGTTGTTTTTTAACACCCCAAAAGGCAACTTTTAAACACATTTTCTTTTTTTGCAGGCATTTGTTTAGATTCTTTTACATGTCCCACTTAAGAAGCCATTTTTACCAAGGAAGTCATGAGCTCAAACAGACTTCCTACCCCTTCCATTCCCCAAAACATGCACACCTTACCCTGACCTTTAGGAACCGATTTCCAACTAGGAAAATAATTTCTTTGGTTACTATTGTCTGCTCTGTCCTCCCCCCTCCCGTTCTAAGCCTACATTTTGTAGATTGCAGTGTAGGCCTAAAAAAATTCTCCATCCCACTCCCAACATCCAGAGGATGAGTATAATAAATAGGGGTGTGGAGAAGGGCTGAAGATTTAGAATCTTAACCAACAGGAGTGTTTGTACATGAATAGGGGAGGGGAAAGAGCCCGTACATTTTGGGGAGAAAGTACAGAGACATCCATCCTGGCCCAGCAGTGTTAAGAGTAGATACTAAATGATTGACTTTCTCTCACTCTCGCCACAATAAAGCCAGAAAATACTCAGTCTCTACATCAGTTTTGCTAACCTGTACTTGAAAATGGAAAACGAGGAACGTATCCAACCTCCAATTTGCTACGGTAGTATAGCTCTCGTGTTAATTCTTTCCAGACGTGAAATAGGTGGGTACTAGCAACGTGCTGGGCATAAATTAAGCAACAATGGCCATGCGAGGTCCTGTTCGCCGCGGAGCTCCCGTGGTGGACACTGCCACCTTGCCATCCCCAGCCCCCACTGCCTCAGAGATGGCAGAGTGGAGTCCGGAGTAGGCTGGCCGCGCGTTGGCTTTTCGAATCCCGAGGGTGGGTGGGGTGGAGAGCAGCGAGAAATTAACAACCCCAGCCGGCTTTGTACCTTTTCCCCAACCTCTCTTAAACACCACATGGGCGCTCTCACGCACACAGTCACCCACACCCCCTCGTGCCAATCATTTAAACTTCTCTTAGGCAAAAGCAGCACCTCATTCACTGCCACCACGACCCCCTCCGCCCTCCCTGCCCTGCGAACACCCTTTCCTTCTCCCACATCTACCCTGGATTCTCTTTTTCACAGTAGAAAGCCAGCTGGTTTCTTCTAAACCCTGGGAAATCATAAAAGTTAAAACGAAGCTTCTTGTGTCTGCCCAGCGTCTCATCCCCAATGATCTTTCTTCCGGCGTCAGTTTAACAATAGCTATTCGAGAAAGGGCGGGGGTGGAGTGTGGGGTAAGGAAGGGGGTGAGGGCTACGTAGTCGGGCTGGCTCCTGGGGTGGCTACGAAGCCTCGCAGCGGCGAAGGGGTTCCCCTCGCCCCGAAGGCGAAGTCAACCGCGTAGGACCAAGGACAGGGCTTGGAATCCACTTCCCAGCGCCCACCACTGCGAGGCTCCCAGGCAGCCACCACTCCACAGATACAGCTCCAAGGATCTTATTTACTCTTTTCTGAACAAAGGGAATCTCATATCCGGCACAGGCTTAAGAATTCGGCACTAAATTGGCTATCTTCTTTTAAAACAGAATCACGGTAATTGGGCGCCTATGAATTAGAGCCCGCACACCTAGCAATGACGAGTTTTGACAGCTTCTACCCAACCCAGCCCGAGCCCAGTCCCAGCCCTCGGGCGACATGTACTTTTTTCAGTCAACTACAACTCGCTGCCTGGTGCAGCATCTAAATTCCATCTGGCAATCCCATCTCCCCAACACGTTATCCGGTTAATGCAATTAAGTCTGGGGTTTCCGTTGGCCTGATCAACATATCCAGGCTTCTAATTCCCCTTAACGGTACTAAAGCCTCTCCAGTCCTTCGGTTGCTCTGCGAAAGTAGAGGCATACACCCCAACCCCCCAACCCAAGTTATCCTTCTCTTCCCACGAAATAAACTTCCAACCTCAATCCCGAAGCTCAGTCAACATCTACACTCCCATTGTACCCCTGCTCTACGCTGGCCACATTTTCCACTTAAGTTTCTGCCATTGGCATTTGCAAATATCCAGTACGTCAAGCATGCGTCCACCGTCTTTTAGTCTATCTAGCTCTCTAGAAATAAAAAGCAGAGCAGTAGCTTTGAAATGAGACAAACATGTGCAATTAACTTCATATTCTGTATTCCGCTCACTTACAGGTTTTCTGGGTTTGCCAGCGCATCGCTGCAACTAATGATTAAAGAAACCAAACCGAAACTTACCTTTCTCCCTTAAGGTTTTTGTGTATGTGTGTTTTTAAAGTAACGGTGCTGTTCTCCCAATAAGGATGAGCAAGAGGCTGCTGGATAGTTCTCTTAAGACAGCACGAAACCTAAACTGTGCTCGGCTTAAAAGAAGCAAATAAAAAGAAATGCTTTCGACCCCAAAGTCCAACGCTAAAAGAAATTGCAAAAAGAAAAAAAAAAGAAAGGGGAGGGGGAACTTAAAAAAGAGTGTTTAGAAAGACGGAGAGACTACCCTCCGATTGCCGTTCAACTAAACAAAAAGGGGCAAGAAAAAACAAACGAAGGAACAAAGAAAAGAGACGAAAGAACGTTTTTTCAAAAAGACGATGCCTTTCTCCTTGTTGCTTTTTAGTAGGTCGCTACAGGAGTAAGCTGCTGCATCTCTAACTGAGAACAGAAATAAAGGGGGAGGACGTCTTAAAAGGGAGGTGGACTGGACCACAGATTTATAGCACCGTATCACCAACCCCTTCTCTGCCTCCGCACTGCCGTGTGTGCAGCTGCTCTGCCAGGCTCCTATCCCGGGCAGCACGCGCGGAAGTATACGCCGAGTCGCGCCACAACGCAACTTGCTCATCTCTTCAGGATTCTGATTGGCCTAGACGCTTCCATTGAGGCTGCCCAGGCGAGGCTGCGTGATATGATTGGATAGGAGCTTGTGTCACTCTCGAGAGCTCAATGGAGTCCCGTTTCAAGGTAAGTTGTGCCGAGAGGTACACTCTTAACGCTGGCGGCGAAGGGAAATGCAAGAAGCAAAAAGAGATGGGGAGAGAGCAACGTGGGAGGGTTGGAACTGTACTATCAGAGTTTTGCGATATGGCACGATCTCCTTTCCTCTTAAATCTTTCTGCTTCCGAAAGACTCGTTTCCTTTGCCATCACTGCCTCATCTATGCTCGTTTCTTTATAACACTAAACTCTGTCCGGTATGTATGAGTCATTGAGAGCTCCCTCTCTTTGATCTGAGTGAAAGGGATGAAGGTACATCCATTACTTGCCCGCATGCCTATTTCGATTTATGTTCCAGTATTCTGTGTTAGATATTAGTAAGTTTTATATCTTTCTCTATTTTAATATATGCATATTAGAGCTCTTTGGTTTTGTTTTTTTTAAGCATCCTTTTAGGAAAAGAATGAAGTCAGAAATGTTTTCAAGTAAAGCTGCGCCGTTTGAATTAGCTTTCACTTCATATTAGAATAGAAAAGTGTAGAATAAACATCCGGTCCAGGAAAAGAGGTACTGAACTAAAGTCCTTCACTTTGAGGTGTATGGTGACTCAAAAAGAGCAGTTGTGTATAAAATTAGAACAAGGCACTCCTCTGAATTTGCTGGTGGTACAGTTCTTGGACCACACATATATTGCTGACAGTAAAGATACTCAAGCCTTTATCTAAGCTTTTTCTCCAAGGATTTAGAAAGTTTAACCAGAAGACCAAGTGCTTTCAACACTTCTGCTTTATAGATGAAGACTATTAACCCCATTTTAAAATAACATTCAGGAGGCAGAAATACAGTTTTATTCATGGTATTTATTTCTTCGTCCAGGTAAAAGTGTGGTCCTCAAGATGGACTTGATGTATAAGTAGACAGTATTCACTTGACATAGGTGTTTTTCCAGCTTGAATTTCTTCTAATCTTGAAAGATAGCTCCAACTTTGTAGATAGTGCTTACATTTCTTGTACAATGTAACATATCGTCTCTAGAAGCTCAAGCCTTTCTAAAAGGAATTCCTGTACCTGTTTATTTCTTTCTAGTCACTATTCTTTGAGAATGCCGGAAAGAGGAGAAACAGGTAAGAGAAATTGGGATGGAGGGAAAGCCACAAAAACAAAATAACCAGAAAGTGAGGGGGAGAAATAAATCAGAGTTTCTTGATAGTGTCCTTGAGTGTTGATAAATTATTAATGGCAAAGAACAGAAGACCTGTTTTTCTTCCATATAGCCTGTATAGTATACCCGAGGTACTCCTGATGATATTATAACTGGGAGGTGGGAAAGAAGGCCTGAATCTATATGTTATCTTATAATTAGCATTTATAATTATCATGCCCTAATCCCTGCCCCCACTTTTTATATAATATCAGGCCTAGGGTTGTAATTTAAACTTAAAACTATTCTGTAGACCTGAGTGGAATTCATGGAAAGAGGAAAGAAAAGCAGTTTGAAGAAATGAAGTCAATGGGCTTAGGGAAGGACAAATGAAGGGAAAAGAAAGACTCTACCTCCTCTAGGTTAGATCAATCACTGTATGAATAAACAGTTGTAAGATTGGGTTTGTTGTCATCCTCTTTCAACCCCTCCCCTTCTCCCCAGCTCAATACAGAGAAATATCTTTTAAAGTAATAAATACAGTTTGGGTAGAAGTATAATACCGTTTAATCAGACTTATCTATGAGTTACTTGTCTTTTCTCCTTGTTAACATGCTCTTAATATTGAATCAGTTGCATGTTTTCATGAAATACACTTAGCACTTTGAAGAAAATATTTACCATTAATTTACAATTACATAAGTGTCTTCTAACTGAGTGGAAACTAATACCTAGTTTTGTTTTTTCACGCATGTTTGTATCCTCAATATTATGTAGATTAGTGGTATATTTTTCAAAAGGTTCAGGGAGGATGGATATGGAAAGCTGGGTGTGGTATGGGGGTGATGAAAATCTAGCATGTCTGTTATACAGTTAAAGAAATTACATGGAAAACAGTAAACTTGTCAATCCAAATGCAAAATACTAAATTCTGTGGATTTGGTGTATGTGCTTTTTTTTCAGTTTAAGTAGAGGAGCAAATTTTTTTTTAAATGTTTTCATTTTCAATGTGGTTTTTTTTTTCTCGGTAGGTAAAACGGAGTTAAATTATTTAAGAAATTTAAAATACTAGTTTACTTTCTCAATAAAAAGCAAATGTTTTTAAATTTTAAAACTTTTAAATGGATAGCTATACCATGAGTAACATGTGTTTTTTTTAGCTTTTAAAAATAAAAAGTGAATACAGCCACTTTAAAACGAATGCTATCTTGATGTAGATTTTACTTTGAAATTCATGCTTTCATAGCCTGAAATATTAACATATTATATTTTGTAATTAATAAAGACTATGTGTAAACATCACACTCCACATTAAGCAACTGCAACCCCTCTTCATTCATAGTTAGGTAAAGAATTATCCATACCATCATAACTTGCATTAGGAAAGCATTGAAAAGATATTTGAGTTATGATTGTCACATTATCTCTGATATATCTGCAGAATCCTTGGCATTATCTTAATCTGCAGGAGACAAGGGAGAGATCTGGGGAGTCACTGAGAGCTTGGGAAAAAAGTTTGATGTAGGCAAAGTTGCAAAAAGAATGGTTCTTAAAGCCAAAAGAAATGAATTCAATTGATTATTTTACTAATATTTCTTTATACAGGAACAATCATTCACGGGAATACTCATAAGCTATTATGGGCAATGTCTTTTTGGGTAAATGACCCCCTTACACTAGTTGAGGGGGGGGTTGACTTCAGCACTTTATGATACAGGGCACTGTAAAACACTATTGTAACATTTTTTTAATTAATTTTTTTATTGTTAGTTTCAGGTGTACAGAACAATACAATAGTTACCCTTTTTTCACCCTCACCAGGTAACAATCCCCCTCCCCCCATCTATTGCCCTCCCACCCCCGATATCATGCTTATCTATTTATTGTAACATTTTTTAAAGTAAATAAATCAGATAAGCTACTTAAATGAGTTTACAATGTTTGGCCTAGGGCGGTAGTTCCAAACATTATACCCTCTTAGATGAATAAAAATAGCATTCTCTGTGTTAGTTTGTTGGGCTGTTTGCTGGGGTCTGTGGTTTACATGTTAGTAATGTGACAGTTGAATACATATGTGAGAAATATAGATATTATATGGCTTGATGACTATGTTTTATTTATTCTTCTTAAAGAAGTATGTCCACTTTCCTTCCACAGTTTAGGAAACAGAAAAAAAAAAGTTATCAAGAAAATTGACACCAAGTTGAGTTTAGAACGTGGCAACCGGGCAAGAGAATGAGGCAAGAATTAGTACCATGGACAGAGACTAGCCGACCCTGAATAAAGGTTTGCAAAGCCTGATAGATCATGTTTTCTGTCCCTCCCAGACAGACGCGGAAACTGCAATTCTTGGGAACGTTTCATTCCACAGACTTTAAGGAAAAGGCTGTCCTACTCCCTAGAAATACGTTTATTTTGAATTAGGCTGTCTTTTGCTAGGACTGGGCCATCGTGGCAAACTACCGGGAGGGTCTGAGTCCCGAACTCGCTGCGCCCCCTCCACTGAAATTCAGACACTCCCTTCCCATGGTGAGCCTGCCTGTCATCAAAGTGGTCAGGCTAAATAAATGCAAATCCAGGTAGTCACCCCAAAGTCTGCTAAAGCTACTCCAGAGTTTTTAATCCTCGAAATTCCCAGTGGGAATCGCAACAAAAACGCCTACCCGCCCACTCTTGCTCCCCTCCCCCAATTCTTCTCCGAGCTCCTACCACCTCCTGGCAAAGGGGCAAAGCCTTTTATGCGAAGGTGAGTGACCTCTGAGACTATTTTGCAAAGGACCCTTTATATTGCAAACACTTTCCATTAGGGACAGTGCCAGGGGCGGCAGTGAGCAGGATCACACACATCCTTTACTTTCTCTTTACATTTTCCTTAAATTCCTGTTTAAGAGAAAGACTAAAAACAGCAGACTCAGCGAGAATTCCCCCCTTAAATCCCGAGGTTACTGTTTACACTTACAGACACGTGATTGTTTATTTAAATGTTTTTAAATATTAAATGTAATCTAGTGTCGCGATAAATCTTTGCGACCAGCTAGATTGTTCTTCCTGTTTCCCCCCGCCCCCGCTCCCCGCCCTTTTTCTGGGCAAAATTTGTGTACTATCCATTCTCCTTTAGGTAATTTGCCTGCAGATATGCAGACTAAGATCTGTTGCACGTACCCCGGAGTGTCTCAGAAAATATATTTGCAGCTTCGGATCGACGATCATTTATGTAAACGCTCCTAAAAATGTCCTCAAATTTATTTTGCCCCCTCTTTCACTCAGTAGCAACTTTTAGTTGGATGAACTCGCGTCTTTCCTGAGCATGCAAAGGGAGATGTAGGCGACCAGGCGAGGGTGAGTTAAGAAAAACTGGAGGTGAGAAAAGGCAAATCAGAGAGCTTTGTGTCCGTTTCTTTCAGGGATACTAACAGCCTTCTCTAAGCTTCCTCCTAGAGCCCATACATCTCATGTAAAATTAATACAAGTAATTAAAACTAGCAGTTTCCGAAGTTAAAGGAAACCATCTGGCTCAGCTGGTGGTCATCAGTCATTTCGCTGGCCCCTTTACCGGGACCTGGGAAGAAACGGTTTTTCTGCTTCCGATGCTCGGAGGCTCTTTCTTATATTGAAGATTTATGTTTCCACTTGTGTGCGATGCACGTCTAATTTGAAATAATAAAGCCGGGCTGAGCAACCAGTCAATCAGAGCTATCGACTGCACTCCGCACGCAGCCCTGCCCCCACCTCCCTCCGGTCTCTAACCTTCTTTCCCTCCTCGCTCTCCTTTTCCTCCCTCCTCTGCTCCCTCACACACTCACACTTTTCCCCCGCGTGTGTTCAGATCAAACCCTTGCCCCACAGATCAAGTGACCGCACCGGGGCACGGTGACAAAGGCGGAGTTTGTATCAGGAGTCTGAGGCCCGGGGAGACACAGCGGCTAGAGAAACAGCTGTCTTATCAGCCCGCTGCAGAGATGGAGATGGCTCGAGAGGTCCTCAACAGATAATCACTTGAATAGGTTTGCAATGCGCCAAACTTCACGCTTGATAAGGCCAACCCAATGTAGAGAGCAGCCCAGATCCTGCTCCATTCTGTTTTATCTGGGCTGTAAATTAAGAAATTGAAATTCAGGTGGCAGAGGCAGCAGGCTGCTGATAGACCGCTAAAGTAAACTGTCATTAAAATTTCGGCAGGCAGAGAGGGGGCGCCTGGAATGGGATTTTTTTTTAATGGGGGGGAGTAGTGAGGTGAGAGAAAAAGCCCACAGGTTTTAAAAATTATTTGGGGAGGAGAAGCTGTGTGTAAGGAGGAGTAGCAAAGGAACACAGCATTTTGGTCATGGTTCCTAGTCAGAGCTAGGAGGCATAAACAATTTAGAAAGTATAAAGTTGGGTGAAGTTTGGGGTAATAGAGATTAAGAAACAATTTAAACCAATTTGATAGGAAATGGAATTCTGTCTTTATCAGAGCAAGGGGCAGAGGAAGCTCTCCGGCTACAGTGTTAGAAACAGATTCCACAGGGACTGTCAAGTTTTCCTTTTGTTGTAAGAAAATCAGATCAAACAGATGCAGAGGAGTTACCATAAACTGAGGTTAACGTGACCTTTTTTGTCGAAGTGATAGAGCCACCAGAGATTTCAGGGTGATTATTAGACTAGCCTGAGTAATTGTTAGCCACAGAAAATAATCTGCTTAACTCCTTACAGGCATTAGAGGTATATATTCCTCCTTCCCCCTTTACCCAGGTAATTACTATGGGGGCAATAAAGGAAACAAAAAATTCCACGTGTGTATTTTGACACCACCTGGCTCTTACAGCACACTTTATATTCCACTCTTCTGTCTGCTTTTATGAATATGAGGCATGAAATTCTATGCATTATCTGAATAAATGTTTCACAAAAAGTTTTAAACGTACATATAGCCAACGACCTTGTTGTCTTGATTCAGTAATGACTTTGCACTGTGCCTTGTTTTTTATGTAATTGAATAGATTGTAAATTCACTGGTGGGCATTTGTGAGAGTGTAAGTATGGGAGGATGCATTGCATTTTCCACAACAGCATTTATATTTTAAATTTTAGCAACATTTCTAAAAAAGGTACCTTCGGCTGATAACACATAGTTAACGCAGCTTTAGAAAAATCAATAAGTTTTAAGTTTGTTTAACCCCAAAATTTTGATCAATGTCAGAATACACTCAATTGACAATAGAAAGGCTACTTAAATCACAGTGGGACACGAAAGAATTAAAAATGAATTTGTTAGGAAAAGTGATGAGAAAAAACTTGATACTAGTATACATTTCAGTAGCTATTAAATTATATACATATATTTAAAACAATTCTTTTAAAATTTGAAATTGTCATATGATTACTCATAGGGAGATAAATATGTCATGAAATCTCAAACATATTTCTGTTGAATACTTTATGCAAAAATCCTACATATCTTATAATAGAGAACTGGTATTGTTTTTTTGTGTGTTGTTTTTTGTTTTTTTTTTACTTCAAATGTATGGATGAATAAGTGCTGTATATATTCTTTAATGAGAAATTTATGTTTATATAAGTTAACTTTTCCCTTTCATACCACCACTTTCCATTATGTTTTCATATTCGTTTAATTAATGGCTACTGTGTAAGCATTTGAAGAAATATTCTTTTAGTGAATTGCAGCCTTTTAGTCATTATATTACCTTCAGATAATCAGATAATAAGATATTGTTCTGCTCATTACAAATACTCAAACAAGTTTGAGTTGCCAGCTGAGTTAAGCTATTTTTATTTATTGTTTTTCTTAATTAAATTGAAAATCTGCATACAATGGATAGCTTAAACTAATCTTTATCGAAACAGGTAGGACTTTTTAAAAGATATTGAAAATTTTCATGAGGGTTAAAAGATGCACTCTTACTAGATCTGAAATGTGAGAAAAAGAATTTTATAAATTTTAGTTACAGTATCTCAAAACTAAAAGATAATTTTAATAAAAACTTCAGTATTGAACAGAAAAATGTTTTAACATGGAACTATTATAAAAACCACTCCTAATTCTTGACACAAATAAATGATATATTTGGTTTCTAAAGGCATAGCAATTCATTATGAATGATGAAAATTAAAAATACAACATATTTTTAAAGGGATTCCCCATTAATTCCTCTCTGGAAATGGGATAGTAGATTTTAAAGGCAAACAGTTTGTCTATGATACATAAAGGAAAAATACTGGAAACTTAGGAAATACCTAAAAGTTGTAATTTTTGTTTAAACTGATTATACTTCTATTATACCCCGCCCCCCCCCAATCAGACTACTAATTGTGTCCTTCCAGATATAACATTTATCTTCAGGTGAGGGCCAAATGAGGGATACACTGTCAGCTTCTATTTCTAAATATGTATTCCTGATCTTTGACAAAAGATCAATTTCAGTTTGATTCAAGCATCTTTTGAGTGCCTATCATGTGCCGGAATAACACAACTAAAGACTAAATGCTTAAAGGAAATCAGACTACTGTTTAGTAAATCCTAGTGAAAGGAAAATTTAGGCAGTTCAGCTCAAATTAACGTGTATAAAATATCTTCACAATGTGTCTACATTTTGTTGTTATTGTTTATCTTTCTAAAGTTTTGTACAATATCTCTTTATAAGTTTTTTAAAATAGTACAGCTTGTCATAAATTAGTTCTTTAAATCAAAACTGTAATGTTACTCTTCTAGGAGCTACAATTTTGCAAATTGTTAGAGAAGTTTGGGTTTTTTACTTCAGACACGTCCTGATTTGAACCTGATTGTGGGGTCTCAGACAAGTTACTTTATTTCTTCTAAGCCTTGATTTCCTGATCTATAAAAGGGTGATAATAATGTTTGATTTAGGATTACTATGAGGTTAAACATAATCGTGAGTGTAAAATAATCAAACTTCCTGGCATGGAGGAAGCAGTAGTTAAATGGTAACTACGATTATGAGAACAAAAATGATGACTTAGCACATTTATTTGATGAAGCCAGAATTAGATTTCTGCTTTCATATGCTGTCTCTTAAATATTTTCATTTGCTCTCGTGAACATCCTAACTGATAAAACTTAGGATAAATATCTTCTCACATTTGTAATTGTAATCAAGTTCAATAGGTCCCCAAAAGCATAAAATCTTCATCTGCCCTGTTATGTGGCTTCAATATATTTCCCAATACAATTTCATGATTCACTCATAAAAAGTCGTGGATCTCAAAAAGCAACATAGTCTGAGATCCCATTTGATTGATATAATAATAAAAACACCTTAGATTTTTATAGTACCTTTTATCACAAAAAGCTCAATGTACTTTTACATATTTATCATTGTAACCCAGGAGATAGGAAGGACATAAATTATTTCTCATTTTCAGTGGCATAACAGAGACATTAGGAGTTTAGGTAACATTTCTAAGGTTAATAGGATTAGAGGTCAGGTTTTCTGAATGTCAGTCTTTCTGTAATGCGTTACTCTCTTTGGCATTAATTATGACCATTGTTATTTTAGTTACGTTCAAAATTTTAGTCTTTGGCATTAAATAGAGGTTATAATTCAGTTAATTACTTGCTGAAATCAAGTTGAGTGAAATATATACCATCGGTGTCTACACAAATTAAAATATTTTTATTTTATGCCAAGAGACACTTTTATTATTCAAATATATATATATATGTATATATAATTTATATATAAAATACACACACACACATACACACACACACACACACTAACCATTCTTAACTCTAAGGCAAGATTTTTAAAGTTACTATTCATTTATGACCTTGGAAGAAATCACTTTATCACTTGCCTATCCCCAGCCTCATTCCCTCTCTCCACATATATTTTTATAGGCTATTATATTTATTCCATTTACATAGACTAATAGTACTTTCTGCTCTAATTTTCTATTTTATAGGTGGTCTATGCTTGATAAACCTATCAAGGTAAATATGCAAAGGAATATTAGAGGTAGACTGTATAAAGGGCACAAGAAAATATGCTTTTTATAATAGCTTTTGGTTTGTTTTGAATGAAACAACATGGAGAAATAACGTCCACTTGGCTTTATAAAATATACAATATCAAGAGAATCCTAAAACTTGCTCCTGGTTTATAGTTTTGCAGTTCCCTCCTGTGCTTACTTTGCTACGGATTGATACAGATGTAGCTATGGACGTGGACTTTCAGTGAGTGAGTGGAATGGAAGGAAACAAAACTGATAAAAGAATGAACTTTTGGATGTCTAAATTGATAGATTACACTGGAAGACTTAATGTTTTTATTTTAAAATCAGTAGGCATCTCTCTGTGTCCAAAATGTATCTCATAATTTGATAAGACTGACCCACCCAAAATCAAGTCCAGTCATGTGACTGCCAGACTTCTATGAGATGGTGTAATTAGCACCAAGAAGAAACATGCATGCACGCATTGCAGAATAGCCAGAGCTGTTCTTTATTGCCAGAGTACTCCAACCCCTTTAACCCTTCATGTTGATGTAACTACATGGAAAATCTATTTCTCTGATTAGTATA
The DNA here is from genome assembly GCF_001890085.2 of Hipposideros armiger. Lineage (NCBI taxonomy): Eukaryota > Metazoa > Chordata > Mammalia > Chiroptera > Hipposideridae > Hipposideros > Hipposideros armiger. The sequence continues at coordinate 1,460,163 of NW_017731679.1, forward strand.
TTTATGTGCATTTTAAGGCTGAGAATAGTTTAATAGAAATAATGTTCTGTTCCTTTGATCACTGTCATTCTGGTATGAAAAAATTAGAGAATATGATTGTTTGAAATACCAGTTTGCGTAAACATGAGTTGAAAGATGTAATATAAATGAATGGTGTTACAGACTGTTTAAGCTGTTTGAGTAACAAATAGACATTTCCTTGAATTATTTTGACACAACTTACTGTGAAATTTCTTTTTTTCTCTTGCTGATATTACTAGATTTCTCGTGCAGACAATAAAAGAAAAGCCTTTCTTTTCTGTCAGTGCTCATTATTTAACTAATAGAGCACTGATGTTTTCTAGAATACTAGTATTTCCTGGATGTAAATAAACACTAAAAGAGAGGTGTATCTCCATATTAGTCATATCAAAAGGATACATGAAAATTTGAGCCTCTTCACAAGGTTTATATAAAAGAGGAAACTATTCATATATATATTATGATGTTTTAGTCCTTAGTTGTGAAAGATCTTTACATAAATCTACTTTATTGGTGTGTGTGGGTGTGTGTGTGTGTGTGTGGGTGGGTGGGTGTGTGTGTGTGTGTGTGGGTGGGTGTGGGTGTGTGTGTGTGTGTGTGTTCAGAGCAAGTAAAATGCGGCTCAGAAGTGACAACTGCAAAACTGTGGTGGGGGAGACCAGGCCAACCATACTGGAGGAAGTGATAGGATATCAGGTTGGTTAGTTGTTGTGGAGTCAATCATGGAAGGCTTTAAAAGCCAGCAGAGAAAAATAATGACATCAAACTACTGGATGCAGGATATACCGATTGACGAGTATAAATTTTGGACATGCCAAGCAGGAAGAGACTCAAAGATACAGGAATCAGAATCAAGACGGAAGGAGGGTTAAGAAGCTTTCTGTCTAAAACAAGGCAGGAAAGTCGGGATAAATAGGGATGGAAGAAGACTTGACAGGTACGGAAGAGGGGTTTGCATTGATACTAACTGAAAGTGTTTTATGGCCCTAAAGTGGCAGGGTTCTGAACAAACACTTCTGAGCCAAGAAGGCCAAGAAAGCTGCGAGAAAGCGAAACCAGGAATCAGAGCCTATCAGGCTGCATTTTGCTGAGCTGTGGGTATCTCTGACACCTTTGTGTCTGAGGGGTGTGTGTGTGTGGGTGGGGGGATGAAGGGGCTTTAAAAACATTGTTAGGAAAGAACACGCTGTGGCACGAAGCTAAGATCCCTAGGCTTGGAGAAAGGAGACATGGGTCCTAGTATTATTTCTCCCACAACTAGCTGATTCCCTTCAGTAAGTCACTGAGTAAACCTCATGATTCCTTGGAGAAGACGGGATTAGTAATAATAATCGGTAACAAGTACTGAGTATGTACTATGCAGCATTCTAATGCTTTAGATGCATTCTATCAGGGGTGTCAAACTCAATTAAAACACGGGCCATTTGGTGCAACAGGCAAGATTCACGCGAGCCACATCACATTTACAAATTTTGTTAAATTTATATTCTGAAGTGAGGATTCAGGAATATGGATAGGATAATTAAAACAGTATATAATTGCTTTTATTTAAACATTTATTTTATTTAATGTATTTATAAAACTAAAATTATTCTTTTTTACCCGAGTGCTCTTTTTAACCTTTTTGCTATTGGGATCTGTTTACGTGGCAGACATATCGCTTCCAAACTTCGCCGGAACTGAGTCAGCGTGTTTATACACGCCCACAGGCCCCCAGGAAAGGCACTGGGCCACGTGTATACTCATCTTCAGTAGTTAAAGGGTTAACGAGGGAATTGTGTGTACGGTATTGCCTCCATCTCCCCTAAGCGCTATTTTCTTCATAACAATTTTTTCTATTTTCATTTTATTTCAGAGCATCGCGGGCCACAAAAAATTACCTCGAGGGCCGCATGCGGCCCGCGGGCTGCCAGTTTGACACCCCTGCATTATATCATTTAACCCTCTCAATAATCCTATCATTTTAAATATAAGGAAGTTAAGTAATTTACCCAAGATCACACAACTAGAAATTGACAGAGATGAAATCTGACCCCAAGTAATCCATTTCTAGGCCCCCAAACCTTAACCACTACTTATTAGGTGAACTCTAAGGTACTTTCTAGATGTAGCATTCAGTAATTCCAAAGAAATATAGCAGAAATTAAAAATGACATAAGACTTGCAAGAGAAATAAAGCATAAGAATAATAATTAACATACACAGGCAAACTATATTTTATAATGAAACTAAGCATACACATGGCTTACCATGCTATCTATTGCTGACAAATGGAAGGGAGATAAAAGTGATTGTTCAATGTTTTGCTTGTCTAAAATGATCCAGGTCAAGTACAATAGGATTTTGAGAAATATTATATAATCCCAGGAGATCGTAACCTCCGTGTAATATTATTTTGGGGTTTGAAGAAATTCAGCTCTTTAGCTTTTGTAAATTTTAATTTCCAGACATCTACTCCATAGCCATATAGTAAACAGTTATAAAACCACTCAAATGGATAGCATATATTTGTATTTTAATGACATATAAAGATTTTCATGAAATACTGTAGATAGTATTAAGCATCATATAAAGGATGTTAACCAGAATATTAAGCAGTGGCTATTTTGAGGTAATGGGAATTGGATTTATAGTTACTTTTTTCTTTATATTTTCTGTATTATTTGGTTTGTAGAAACCCTGAACATGAATTCTTTTTTATAAATCAGAAAAACAGGTAGTGTTGTGTTTTTGGGAAAAATGAAACTCTATAGAGCTCAAGGGCTCAAGCTTCAGCCCTGTAGCCACCACGTGGGAGCAAGTAGGTACCAAGTGGTGAGGACAAGTGACCTCCTGAAAGGCAACTTAGATTTAGAGAGAAGTCAGATGAACAGCCCTGGATATTTATAATTTATAAACAAAATAATATTCCTTACAGAAATAAATCTTGAGATTTGCTACTTAGGGAAAATAGATACAGAAAAATGACAAAAATCTCAGAAATTGCTCTACCAGTTTCTTAGAAGAATGCAGCCTCCAAGGTAACTATCCTGTCCAATTAGAATGGCCTAATATCACTTATACACAAGAATGCCAACTGTTTCCTTCACTCACTGCCTGTCTGTATTCTTTTCATTTTATTAATCATTTCTTTTTCCCTATTATATTCGTGCCCACAGTTGCTGGAGAATCTCATAAAACGAGCCTTTATTCCCAACTGGCAAAGCCCTTAAAGAGATTTGCTTATATTTCTATGGCATATAAATAAATGAAAACCATAATACAGTAAATAGTTATAATGAGATTAAACAAAACCTGGCTTCCTGACAGGTACCATTTAGTGAATTGCTATTTCAATGCCTTAAACAGTCACCTGAGTTAATTCAATTTTCATATTGTTTAATTTTTGTCTCTAAAATCACTCTTCAGAGAATGAGAAACTGGCGCACTGTTTCAGCTCTATAGGATCATACATTTTGAACATCCTCACGTTTTATTTAATTTTTCCATTTTAAAAAGATTTGAATATTATGACCAAGAACCTAACAAGAGCTACATGCATGTATTTTTATATTATAAAATAAATGTATATTATATATAAATATGTATTTATATTACATATAAATCTATAATATATATTAATATAACAAATGTATATTATAATACAAGAATATTCTGATTAAACTAGTACTGACAGAACTAGAAAAGAAGGTACTAAGAATATCAAAATAAGGGAAATTCCTTTTTTAACATGTTTAATGTGACTCTGTTACTATCTTTTAAGCTTTATAAATTGTGGATGTATATTAACTTTTAGATATGAGTTATGACCTTTTTTAAAAACGTTATTTGTCATAAACAGAGGATATAAAGTGCCGCTGCCCTTGCTCATGCACTTGTTTGACTCCTGGTGCAGTCTTGAATAATTTTAAACCAAACATGACTGCGGCAATCAATTTTCGTCCAATTTATTGGGCATGAGTTAAAGCCAATTAAAAAACCATTTTTGGTGTAATTCAAGGGGAAAAATGTATAAACCCATGAAAAACAGATTTCAGTCCTAGACATGAGTCATCACTATTCTAAATAATGGTGTCAGCCCTAAATCAGAAAGAACAAATCCTAAAATTGCATAGTCCACACTGGAAACTGCATTTATCAGCAATGATTTTTATACACTGGTAAATATATTTAATAAGAAATTGACCTGGAAGGAAAATCATACTCTTCTAATATTGTCACATTTCCGAATATTTTTTTTAGCCATGAAATTAACAGGTAGTTTATGGCAGACCCTGAGTTTCTGAATTAAGAACTAAGGTAGAGAGCCATCTGTGACTTTTATACAAGAAAGCAAAACATTTTACCCATAATTTTAAAGTATCTTTTACATACTTTTATATACCATGTATCCTTTCACATGAAAGTAGTGGCTTTCTTTTAAGGCCAGGAAATGAAATAATTCCTGTACATTCCAGCTAATCTTAGGGTAATCAAAGTAGCAAAATGGAAGCGTCTAGGTTGGAAATGACAGCTAAAAATACAGCCATACATTTTCAATATGTATATGAAAAAGGCCTTAGAGAGTTCAGGTTGTAGCGGTTCAAAGTATTCAAGCAGGCCTGGATTCTGGGTCTGCCTCTCCCACTCCTTGGTATATGAGTTTAGGCACATTGCCCAACCTCTCTAAGCCTCAGTTTTCTCATTGGTAAAATGGGTATAAAAATAATAAGCACCTTTTAGGGAGGTTGTGAGCATTAAGTGAAAAAATATTTGTCGAGTGCTTAGGAGAGTGACTGGCAGAGTGACTTTTCAGTGAATGATAGACCTGGTGAGCTGAAAGCCCATTGGCTCTCACACATAGCTGGCTGTGCATCAGTGACTCTACCTACCCGCAGGTTGTTGTTGTTTTTTTAAGTACAAATCTCTGGTCTCTACCCTGGGAGATTACTTAGTAATTCTGAGCTGAGGTCTAAGCCTATGTGTTTATAAAAGCTTCCACGAGTGATTCTGATGAACCACTGATTTAAAGCAAAAAACAATGCAGATTTTTCAGTTGCTCAGTTAACAAAGAGTCAAAGTAAATTCCGGCTTGAACTATTTTGGTTTGGCTCTCTGTTGAGCAGATTAATTGGAATAATTGCCAAATTTGTACTTTGTGTTATGCTGAAAGAGATTTAACTAGGAGACTTTTAAAAGATTTTATTTACATTAATCTATCTGTGAGGTCACAGAGTAAGCGTGATTTTCCACAATTTCCTCTTATTATAATAAAAGTAAAGACTTTTGAGATAACCCCTGGGAAATGACAGTCATTCCATTGGCATAGACACATTTTAGTATTTACTATATCTTAGAGCTTTTACTTCTACTTAATACACATAGGCAGGTAAGCCAATACTACCAGATCAGTTTTTTTCAGAGTGCTATTTTCCTGTTGAGTTTGTTCATTTCTAACTGTTCTATTTCAAGATAAGTAAGCACTCTCTTCAGTGATAGAGATCAAGGAGTGCCACACAGTTAAGAAAAGCAACTGTCAGAAAAATACATATTTTGGCTGATATGACGTCCCTACAAGTTACTCACCATGATTGTTTAACAAAAATGAGGGCATTTTCCCTGAACAACTTTTAAATATTAAATGAAACCACTACTCTCCTTCATATCTCCCCTGGTCATAGAAGTTCACATGAATGGGCCTGACTTCGAGTGGGTCAGTCTTATCAAATCATAAGATACATTTAGGATACTGCTACATGGCCAAACAGAGTTTTTAATTTTGAGAGTTTTTAAGAGAGCAGGCCATTGAGATACCCTCTCCCTGGATCTAAGAATACAAATTGCATAGATTACCTAAGAGCTTATTTTCTGGGAACATTCTACCCCTTGGGGTTTAGAAATGACTGTAGACATAATTCAACATCATGTATTGGCGAGCTGTTGGCAGGTCATGGATATGTTGATCAAAGAGTTGATATACCCACATTCTAGTTTTAAAACTCTTTGTGAGCCTTTATGTTTCTATATATAAAATGAAATGGTAGTATTTGCTTTTCTTACTTCCAGGGATTATTGTGAAGCCAAAATAAAATTACATATATGAAAACTGGAAAAAATTTTATTGTTGTGGCATAGGAATCTAGAGGAAAATAATTATTTTTCAATGTATACAATTTTCCAGTAAATGATCCAAAAGCTTTTCAGGAACACATTTCCTTTTTATTATTAAGTAAATGATTTTTTTTTCCCTTTTTCAATATGATTCCCCAAAAGTTTCAAAATCAGTTTGCAAAGTAACAACTTCACTTCAAAAAGTGAAGTTGCCTGAAGCTTGCTGGACTACCATGGAACGTGAAAAATGAAAATCTGTAGAAAAAGTGAAACCTTCTATTTTCTTTGTTTATGAATGTATTGTTTTATGTAAGTCTAGTCTTAGACAATTGGTTCCTAAAACATGGCTCTTTTGAAATTTTAGAGAGAGCCCTTTCAGAATTTTTCATTTAACCAGCAGAGAATTGCTTTTTCACAGCTGGAAGCTTGAACAGCTGTTGACTCTGTCACTCTTCTATTCCCCCACGTGAAAGCTCAGGAACCCTCACTGTGTGGTCAGGAGGACAGCCAGCAATGCATGTGGTCAGAACCATGGTCCCGTGCAATCCAATTCCAAGGCCACCCCTCCACCCCCACTGTAGGACAAGGGAACAGACAACTCAGCTGCTGTGTCACCTGAATGGGGGAGATATTTTGGCAGTTGAGGAAAACCAACCTCCTTAAGAATCTGTTTTCTTTCCCAAGTTCAGATCATAAGGCTCATGTGATCATAAAAATTCCTTGAAGGACTTTTGATGTCAGTTCATCTCAGGATTTGGTATCCTTTTAGAATTTATCAATATCCCTCCCCCCTTCCCCCCCCCTTTTTTTTTTACATTATATAGGAAACTCCCTTTTCATTTAGGGTATATTTCTGCGCCTTTCTTAGTGGATACTAAATAGCTAATTCCATTTTGAATTTACAGGAAGAATAAGCAAAAAAGAATATTTCAGAATGGCTGCCGTTGCACTACTGTTGATTGTATCCACTAGGGGACTCCTCTCAGAATGGTTTAAAATATCTCTCCTCTCATTCCCTGTGGCCTCTAGCATTTGATGCTCAACTAACTCTTGAGTTGGGCCACTGGCTACATATCAGTGTTAGAATGAAAACATTCCCCCTCCTTTAACACCTCCTGCTAGTTCAATAAAGCGATGTTTAAATAACTGAACTGGCTTCAATGAACTGTACTTGCCATTTTTTCCTGCTTCTTAGCTAGATAAAATGGAGATAATTATGAAGTGGATGAGCAGGTTTAATGAAAGCCAGTTTCTTTTGGTATACTCCTGAAGCAGCAATCATCATCTGTTTGGCTTTTGAAGAGCAACAATTATAATCACTTAAACCCCCAAGGGGAACAAAAATAGAATTTACATTAGCATATAAAATATACAGCTGGATTGGGCAAGCCTATAAAATTCTGGGGAAATCATTCTAATCTGAATGCTATTCAAACTCACAAGTAAAATGAGTTCAAGAGTATTTTACATGCTTCCTTCCTATAAAATAATACGTATAACAATGTTGAGAGGATTTTCCTAAAAATGAACACAAGGAAAGAAAAAAAACGTTGCCAGGAGAGAGCCCCGGCAGGAGTGGGCTAAACTGTATTACCAAGCTATCGGAGAGCAAGATGCTTAATGATAGTCAAGTGAAGTGCTAATCAGTCCAAAGTGAAAATTTTTCATGGATTTCAGAGTTTAAGAAAGAAAATAGGGTGGTTTCAGTCCAATCAATGATGACACTTGGTCATAAGTCAAACTTCAGATTAATAGTTGTACTTTCCTCCTCCATTGTAAATGTGAAAGAAATACAAAGGCAAGTGAAAGCGCTGAAAAGTTGATACCTTATTGTTATGAGGCAGAACTCGTTTTTCTGTTTTAAAATATTTTCATACCACTTCCTCTCACATAACCTCTTTCTTACACCTCCCATTCCAATTCAAGCCCAGATCATAAGCAATCTCCCTTGCCATTTATGTTATTTAATTACTTTTGCTTTTGGGTGCCTTTCCAGGTTTGCAAGATACTTTTTCTTTCTTTTTCTTTTTCTTGGGGGGTGGGGGTAGAGCATAGAGTAAAAATGGAGCCCTTGCCTTATCCATTATGCCGCTAGCAACAAAACACTAACATAATCAATACTATTAAAGGCTTTCCCAGCTGTGCACATTTGTCAAACGCCCTGTATCTGAAAAATTACACTAATGAATCTTGAAAAATTCAGCATCCTACACAGAAAACTTGCTCTCCCTCATCATAAGTACATATCAATATGTAAGAACTAGAAAAATATACACTTCATCTTTCTTTCTATTATTTTAAGATCCACTACTACATTTTGTTAAAATGGGGGGAGGGGGGAAGGAGTCAGTATGCAAAACTTTACCTCCACTGAGAAGCACTTTCTGAATTACCTACGCTCAAGCCAAAGGCATGCATATTGGTGATAGCTTCCTCTGTGTACCTAAAAGCACTTTGTACGTGCCTCAGATAGCAATTATCTCGCTTCCTGAGAACCATTTGTGGACATGTCTGTCTTCTAGAGTCTGTGCATTGCTTGACAACAAAGCCAACTTTCCAGGGTGGGTATTCCCAGGTGCTGGCACTGTGCCTAGAGCCTAGTAAGCATGCAATGTTTGTTGGGTGAAGTACATTATTAATTTGTATTCAAAGACACCTCAAAATGCTATGGTGTCTATGATAAGAATCAAACATATTAAATACCATCTCTGCCATAATATCCAATTTAATGGTGATAAATTAAGCACTAAGAAATTCAAAAGTCTAGATTCCTATAGCATTCTTCACTCTCATTATCCTTAACAAAAGATAGTGGTAATTGTTTAGATTTTTAGTAAATAGTTATCATGTGTCTCGTGGTTAATTATTTTTACCCAAAAAGCTGGAACCACTCAACAAGCTGAGTTCTCAGGTCTTCACGGTAATGACCTCAGGTTTCATTAGCTATATATATGTTTTAATTAAAACCATTCTTAGGGGCCACCAGTTAGCTCAGGTGGTTAGAGCACAGGCTTATAACACCAAGGTTGCCGGTTCGATTCCCACATGAGCCAAGGAGCTGCACCCTCCATGACTACATTAAAGACAACTACTTGACTTAGAGCTGATGGGTTCTGGAAAACACACAGTTCCCCAATAAAATTTCAAAAAACCCCACCCCAAAACCATTAACATTGACTTTTAGCTTTTGTCAGTGCCAGGTGTAGTGGTATCTAGCTTGTGTCATCATTCTGCCCTTTTCTGTAACACTTCATGCTCTGAGAGGCTTTGAAAGTCCATAACATATAATTTTTACTAATTTTTACTTTGAACACAAAAATGTAATGATTTCATGTTTAAAAGAATTTAAAGGGATAATTGAGGTGTATAGCATGAAGGATTCCAGGATGTATGCAGGAACTATCTTAAAGTCCTTTTATTATTTTCCTAATCTAAACATAGTCCAAATTTTCCTCCTAATGTTTCAAGAGAAATTGTCATTTTGTTTGAAGTTATGAAAAGCAATACTGGAGAGGTAGAAGAAAATAGACTCCACAGACCTATCCTAAAATACCCTTAGATTTTTAAGTAATAAAAAATATAGTTAACACATTGTGGACCGGTGACACAGAGTTGCGGCTCTACATTATAGCTGTGCAAGACGGATGATGCAAATCTGCGTTTCAACACGCACTTGGTTTCCCGCGCTATACATTTACGTAATACATGGAGCCTTTCTCCAAATGGTCCTGCTGACAAATGTTCATAGAAACGTGACCTCACTCCGAGTTAATGATCTGTGATAAATATAAAGAACAAACAGCTCTGTATTTTCCTCTGTTGCTCTGCTCTGCATTTAGTCAGCATTCAGATTTCAATCACTTTATACCCATGACGGAAAGACATAGTTCTTACGGGGAAAAAATATCTTACAGAAGATGAAATTTCAGCGGAATTGTTGGCGGACACATTATCTGATGTTCCTGACAATGCTGATAGTGACAGTGAAAATGACAGTGACTCTTCTATTATTGGAAATAGGCAAAACAAAATTGTGCATCCTTTACCAAGTTACAGTGACAGTGAACAAAGCGCAAACGAAAGTGACGATGACGATGACACACTAGATTCAGTGGTTTCCACATGGGTAAAAACAGATTAAACAGCAAATTTAGGGCCATTTACCAGAAACTAAGGCATGAAACAAATTCCCTCTGACCTGACGAAAGTATCACAAGTAACAGTTCTCTTTCTTGGAGACAGATTCTTTGATATGTTGTATGAAGAAACAAACCTATGTTACTTACAACATCAGGAAAAGTATGTTACTGGTTCTAAGGGGTTGAAATGGTCGGATGTCATTGTAGCAGAAATGAAAATTGTTTTTTTCAATAATTATTCTAATGGGGCAAGTCAGGAAAGATAAACTAAAGGATTATTGGTCTACGGATCCATTTTTAGATACTCCTATTTTCAGGAAACTTATGAGCCGTAATAGATTTGAACAAATTCGGTGGTGTTTACATTTCAACAACAATGAACTTCTGCAACAATCAACTAACAGGCTTTTCAAAATTCACCCCTTGTTGGATTTTTTCGTTGAAAGATTTCAGACTATTTATAAGCCAAATCAACAACTTTCCTTAGATGAAGCAATGATTCCTTGGAGGGGTAGGCTTCCTATACGAACATAGAACCCGGGGAAACTTATAAAGTATGTCTTACTTGTTCGTATGGTCACTGAAAGCACCTCAGGCTATACCTTGAATTTACAAATTTATGCTAGTGAAGGAAAAAAATTATAGGAAACTATTTTCACACTTTTGGAACCTTATCTTGATCAAAATTACCATGTCTACCAAGACAACTATTACAATCATGTGACAATTGCTGAAATTCTCCTTTGAAGACAAGTTAGAGTATGTGAAACAATCAGAGTGAACAGGAGTCTTCCTCCAGAAATGAAAAACGAATCACAGTCTCTGAAACATGGCAAAACTACATTCAGGAGAAAGGGTGAAATTCTTCTTCAATCCTGGAGGGATACTCGTGATGTCAACATGATTTTCACAATTCACGATTCAACAGTGGTTGATGTTCCACAGAGAAATGAAGTAAAGAGAAAACCTATTTGTATATTTTATTATAATATGTTCATGAAGGGTGTTGATAAGGCAGATCAGTACTTGTCTTATTCTCTCTTGAGAGAAACAGTGAAGTGGTCAAAGAAAGTTGCATTTTGACTTATAAATTGTGCACTTTTCAATTCTTTTAGAGTCTATCAAAAACTAAACCCTACATCAAAAATGAGATACCAACAATTTCTGCTACAAGTGGCAAAAGACTGGGCTACAGATAAGGTGGAGACAGACTCAGACACAGACACAGATGCCGCACACCCAGGAACATCAACCCAAACCCCTCGTGTGCTTCATGAGGACCCCCCTGGGAGACTTTCAGGTGATATGCGCAAACATGTGCTAGAGAAAATTGTTGGAAGTGAACGGGGTAAAATACCCTGCTAGGAGGTGCCATGTTTGTGCTGCCCACAAAAAAAGAAGTGAAACTCGGTACATCTACAAGTTCTGCTTAGTGCCACTCCACAAGGGGGAATGTTTCCAGAAGTATCACACCCTCAAGCACTACTAGGGTCTTTGGTGAGTATTTCCTGAAAATTTCAGTTCACAAACATAGTTACTGAATTTGATATAAATTTTTAAAGAAACACAGTATAAAGTTTATTTAAATGGTTTAAACCCCGGGAACATGAATTTAAACAATTTAAATGCCCCATCCTCAATGTGTTAATGTTCTTACCATTAGATAAAATTCAGTTTTGTGGCATTAATTATCCCATAAGTTTAAAACTGAAAAACTTGTCTTATAATAACTTGTCTTTTTTTGCTTCATACTAATATAATCATAACTTTTTGTATATGTATATTTGCATATATTTACTATTTGTATATACAGACTGGTGCATTTTGATGAATTTGAAGGGAAAGAAAATTGTCTAGAGACAGTCCTAAGATTTTAGTACATAATATAAATTTCCAAAACAAGGATAAAATAAAAAATATATACAAGTATTTTATTATCTATGATAAAAACTGAGCCTGAATTTTATTTAAAATGAGGCATGTAACTAGAATAGATTTCAGAGGTTACAAATCAAAGGGTCCTTCAAGGCCATGGTCTGTCTCCAAGGTCAAAGTGTAGTAGAGTTTAGTTTTCCATGTAACTAGAATGTTGGGGGTTGAAGCGCTCAAGTCTGACAATTCTCCCCTTATAACATGGTTCTTAAAAGTCCAAAACTATCAGACTTTCAAAAAAAGCTATTGGCACTCATAGTAATGGGGTTTAAACGTATTAGATATGGATGATTTCACCTTATAAAAATCTGAAACTTACAAAACGGATGAATCAGTTTTTGAAAAGTTCTTCACTTTAACAGGAGCATTAATTCAAATGTTCTTTTAATGTGTGAGCTTTCTGCATTTTAAAAAAAGTATCCCAATTGAAAAAAAGTTTACTACACAAAACTGGAAGCCCACTTATTGCATGAAGTGCAGATAGCAGATAGCAGATAGAGTGCTTTCATTTCTTCTCAGCTGAAAGTGAAAAATTGAGCAGTTTTCTGTTGAATGGAAATGATGTCTTTAAACATTTTTTTTATTGGTACTTAGGGGGTCTTGACTGGATTATCTTGATAAAATCTTAACATCTCTATTTTTCAACATCCAAATTAAGAAATAAACAAATCCAAACAGGTGCAATATCTAAGTCCAAATCTTACAGGTTTAAAGATTTTATAAATAAAAAGGAGCAAAATTAGAATTTTAAAAGGGAATATGTTTCCCCCCCCAGTATTTGAGAGTCTATCATCTTTAATATTTAAAGAGGAATCATTTGAAACCTTATTTTCTATATCACTTTCTATCTTTGTGTCTCTTTAGTTCACTAAATGGAAGGCCCCTAATCCCTTACTAATTAGGGTAAAAGTTAATTGATTTTAAGTATATCAAGGTAAACTTTGACTTGGAAAATAGATAAATGAAAAAAAAATCATATGTCACAAACACTTCATTACTTGAGCAAATGTTATTGTAATTGATATTGAAAGTCTTTAAAATAAAAAAATTAAATCCCATTTAGGTTGGTAAAACGAAAACAATAACTCTACTTGTTTGATTTTAAGTCCCTTTTTAAGGAAAACTAGGTTTGCAGTTAGGTTTTCCTTTTATAAGTAATTGGTACTTATTTGAAAGTACTTTGTCACTATAATTGATTTACTCTTCCTCTCTTTTTCTTTGTTTTTGGGGCAGGATGGAGAAGTCAATACATTTTCATAATTATTGCCCCAAAGAAAAACAACCAGCAAAACCAACCTAATATATCCAAACCCAATTTGGGATACAGTTAGAAATATTTCAGTAAGATTTTTTTTTTCAAAAATGTTTTATTGAGGAAAGTGCCAAGATTAAGAGGCAATCATTCTTATCTTTGGAATTTGTGGAGATTATATGGGTTTTATGAGGCGGGTTGCTTTAAATTTAGTAAAGTGTCTCATATTTTTCTATTATTTGTTTCTCTTTTTGTTTGATTTTAGACCCAAGTTTAGAGTAGATAGATTTTGATTCAAATCCCCACTTCATGGTTATGAACTATCTGAGCTTAACTATTCAGATTCTAAGCATCCTAAAATCTACCAACTAGACAGTTCTGAAGATTAACTGAGATAATATATGTAAAGCACTTACATATATAACTGAATTCATAGCTGAATCATTTGCAGGTAGACAACAAATGTTAACAATTTAAGTTAACTTTTTAGCAGTTTTAGGTTGTGTATTTGATATGAGATACACGTGAAGTTTAATACTAATTAGAAATAACAAATGAAGGTTATTTTTGAATTCTTTAAATCAGAGTATCACTTCAACCATTCCGTTTTTACTTTTTTGCTTGCAGGCACCTTTCATGTCCTATATATGTAGAAGGGGTAAAACCTGCAATGTAACATGAAATGATCCTGACTACCACCCACCCCCATTCCCTACATCTCATCCATTTTTCTCCTTTATTTATGACCCTATTCACTTAAAGTGAGTCAATATTATGGGAAGCAATGAATATTTGTATGAGAGTATTGCTTAGTTGAAAACACTTAGAATTTTGTTCTTATGAACATTATAAGCTTTGTGTTATTTTTAAAATTTATTCTAGTGGACTGAAATTAGGGAAAATATCAGAACATGCCCACTTATTTCTACTGTGCCAATAACATATAATTAGAACACTGAAGAAAGAAATGGATTATTATAATATTACATTCTGATATAAAGAAATTTCCTTATTAAGAATATTTAGCAAACCTAAAATTGCCACAGAATTATGATATTAGTGAGGGGAAGGACCAGGAATCTACTAGCCTAAGTACTTTTATAGAAAATTAAACATATGCACTATTATTAATTATCATTAAGAAGACAACTTTCAGTTATTCAACTTAAGTAATTATTATGAATGTCTTCAACTGAAATAGTGTTCTCAGTCTAGGTGAAAAGCTACAGGAAAATTGAGGGCTTGTTTAAAATTGAGTATGATAAAATAACTCCAAAGGGTTTTTTCCTCAAATAAAGTATCAAAGTAATCTAATTTTCATGTGTACAAGCCATATATTTAAATTTAATAGTTTGATAGTTTAATAGTATGGTCCAAAATAAATTATATAGTTAAAACCATTGTTAGCTGACATTGTTAGTAGACTAAGAATATCAGTATAGAAGAGAAGCAAACTTCCCAACTGAAATTTTTATGACTAAATATACAAAATACTATATTTGAATCTAAACTCGTCTGAGATTCTTTTTCAAAGTTTTACTGAATTGATGCCTCTTGTTCAATAGGTTAGTATTTCAGTGAGCCATTTATTGTTTAAGTTTTCAAATTGAAAACAGTTTTAAGGATGGTGACTGTAAATAGCAAGACTGAAAACAATAGTGATGACTTTGGAAGCCAGTGCATAAGGTGTCACATTCCTGTGACAGTTACTGGTAAATGACAGTACCTTCATGTAGAATAGACAAAAATTAGGTCAGCTGTTAAAATAAATTATTAAAGTACATGCCTGATAAAGTACTTTAATCCTTATTGCTATAATATAATGTTTCAAACGTTATTTTCAGTGATTCTTATGATCAGAGGAAGTTTAGAATAATTTACAAAATCTTTATTTCAGAATAGATCTTGAGAAATGTAAGTACATGCAATTATATCTGCACACATATAAATGAAAGTTAAGAATGGTTTCAACAAAACATGAAAACAATTCCTTTCAGGGGGGCTTTTTTGTTTCCATCTCATTCTTCAAATGGGAAAGCTTAGATGGCCTTGCCTATCAGAGAATGTGC
Source organism: Hipposideros armiger (assembly GCF_001890085.2). Classification (NCBI taxonomy): domain Eukaryota; kingdom Metazoa; phylum Chordata; class Mammalia; order Chiroptera; family Hipposideridae; genus Hipposideros; species Hipposideros armiger. The sequence continues at coordinate 1,475,666 of NW_017731679.1, forward strand.
AGGTCCATTCCAGTACAGGGTATCACAGTCATCTCCATGACAACAGCCCTTGACAAGTTAAAAGGCAACTAGGTTCACAAACAGAAAAAATTAAGACTACTGAGCACTGTTATATATTATTTTAAGTGCAGAGCTGGCCAAACAATTTAGGATTTTCCAGAGGAAAGGCTGAGCCTCTTACTAAACTTGGAATTGTTAACTTTACCATGAATACTCAGAAAGTGAATAAGATAGTGGGGCAAAACTCAGAAATCCTTCCCTGGAAAATCCCCCATTTTAAAACAAATGAAAGGGGTTAAGAGAGGAGGTTGAGAAAGTACCCTGAAATAAATCTGTACACTTTAGTGTGAAAAGCGGGGGGAGAGTAAAGAAAGAAGTGGGAAGAGGGGTAGTAAGCAATTCTTTTCTCCAGCCTCAAAACTTTTAAGACCACAACTTTCCAACTGTATTATTTGATTATCATTTAGCATTTAAAATTTGTCCAAGAATGATGGCTCCTAACGTTGCTACCTGAGGAAGTCAGAGGAAGAAAGGAGCAGGTCTAACAGTGCAGGTGAGGGCACAGAGATAGTTGTGGTGACTTCGGGTGACTCCATTGTGCCTTTTCCCCTTAAGGATTTTGTTCAGGAATGACCCAGCTGCTGTGCTGAGTTCAGGAAGTCAGAGCACAGTCCTTTTCAAACCAGACAATAACCTAGTTCCCGTGCCTCCCTCCCCTGCACCTCGACCCTGCAGACTGCCAACTCTTACCCACTTTAAATGCATCAAGCCTGTTACCATCCCAAGAGTATCAAACAAATACAGAACATGTCTACTGACACCACAGTAAAGACAAAAAACAAAATTAGAACTACTGTTTTTGGTTTGTTTCACCTCCCCCTCCTCCCAGCCCCCAGTCCTTTGTGTGTGAGGATTCCCCTTCAAGCCACCCACAGACAACCATACGAGAAGAAATGGTAATTTTTGGTTTAAAAGTTCACTTACCAAGGCAACCTCATAGTGCTTTGTCATGCTTTTTGCACTTAATTTTTCAGAACTGCGTGTGCAGAGCGCAGAACTGGAAGGCAGGACTAAAGTATTTCTAGTAATCACAACAAAAAGGAGAGAACATTGACCAATCAGAATAACATTAAAATGCACAAACCCCGGAGCAAGACGCGACAGTTCAAACCACACCAGGGAGGGGGTGGGGTGGAAAAAGCCAAGCTAACAAAACAAAAGGTAAAGGAGAGTTGAGTGGTTGGAGGGGAAATTGATCCAAGCCGCCTTTTGACTGAAGACTGGCTTATCACCGTCTCCGCCAAGCCCCCAACACCCCCACAATTACCCGAGTGACTGCACTTGCCTCCAGCCAGCTCAACTGCAGGAGAGAAAAGCCCCATCTAAGTTCACTAGCCCTGCCACAGTGTTCCACTGCCGGATGGGTTCGTTCAGGAAAACGCTTCCAGAGGCATCCATCCACTTGAGGTCTGGGCTTGGCTGCTGCTGTGAGCAGCTGCTAGGATCCTTGCCGTCTTGTTCCTGCCTCCTTCGCGCTGCACAATAGCCCCGGCTGGGTGCACCTCATTACGCCAGCCCAGGAGCCCCAGGAGCAGGGCAAGCAGTGTGACAACGCTGCTCCTTTGTAATGACTGTGTGATGGATGCAACCGAAGGGTGGGGTCTGGGTGGGTCAAAACTGTTAATGACAGTATGTATCATTCTGTCTGTCCTCCAGGAGAAAGAAGCCCCCTGCTCGCTCGCGCTCTCTCTCTCTCTCTCTCTCTCTCTCTCTCTCTCTCTCTCTCTCTCTCACACACACACACACACACACACACACACTTTCATTCCTCTTTCCTATGGCATTTTCTGCAGTCAGCGTTCAAAAAAGTATGGAAAACAACGGGTCATTTACATATGAACAGATAGATTATGGATAGAATTTAAACACTTA
>NW_017731679.1:1478987-1483931 GCF_001890085.2 Hipposideros armiger
TTTATTGACTTACAATAACACCAACTTAATAAAGCCTGCTTAGGAGAAATCCTTAGAGATATACCTTAATGAGTAAGAATAAGAATTATATATAATTATATATAATTAAAATAATTGTTTCTATGTAAATAGTTCTTGTAAGAGCATGGAAAACTGTTTTTTTTTTAAAAACCTTTCTTCTTACATTGTTTTACCGCTAATTTGCATAAAGTAAAAGGAGTTAGTTCATAAAACAGTTGTGAGTGGAGACAAAGCAATTCGCTTTTGTAATATGTTAATTGTAAGTGTAATGATAAATTATGTTGTTATTAAAGCACTCCATTTCTTCAAGACTTAGATGGGCAAGATACTAAACTCTTTTCTTTGAATATATTCTCCAGGTTGACATTTTTTAAAGACTATCTCATTAGCTGGCTTGGTAAGTCACCCCCTACCTCCACCCCCATGAACTCTTCAGCAGTTTTGAAGACATTTGGAAAACATACACTTCACTAAACTTGCTTTTCCCTGCTCTCCATTCCTGCTCCTCCAACCTAGAACTACAACTATTAGAGGAAATATGGAAGGAATGGGAATGCTAACCAGTGAAAGAAAGGTGTTTTCCTTGACACTTTGAAAGACAGACTAAAAAAATGAACAATAAACTTGGAAATTGGGTCTTTTAAGAAGAAAAATTTTCAGATGTGCTAAGAACAGCCCCAGTAAGTGTATGCATTAAATGTATTAACCTTGTGAAACATAAGATTGCACCTGGGAGAAGTTAACACAGTTGGAGATTATTAAGACACATCAACTCACTCAGCCTTAATGAGGAGAATTTGAGTCTAGTGTGGAACACAGTTGTACTGAATTAGCAAGAATCATACACCTATATGTAAACTGAAATTTTCCTAGGAGAGAAGGATATACCAAGCCCAAAGAAAGACTGTAGATATGTTTTTCAGAAATCTACCATCCTATAAAAGTGTTTATCCTACCAAAGTTTTCTAGCCCATTCTAAAATTACCTATGTAATAGTGTTAGTATGCTGAAAAGTTGTTTAATACCTGAAGAAGGTAATATGTTCTATTTTCTATTTTTATTAATACAATTACTCATATAGGCCTGATTTATTTCAGGCCCTGCTCTATATGGCAGGGATAAATAGAGGGCAAAGAAGTTTCTTTGGCATACATCAAGGGCTAGATTATAACCAATAAAAGCAAACCAATTCTGGAAAATATGTGAACTAGATATCAAATCAGCCATTCACCATCTGTAAATCTCCCACCTTGGTAAATGTTGCGAGTCATGCTAAGGCTTCAGTGACTAACGGAATACAGTGGTTAATCCCAAATGACCTTGGCTCCCTCCTTTTAGGAACTTCTCAACAAGTTTTGTGACAAGTGAAAACAAGATCATTTTGTAATAATCCAATAAGGATTGCATGCTGCCTTTTACAAGTCATTTCAAAACTCAGTCTTTGGGAAAGCATTGTTTTCGTGCTGTTAAGATTTCTTTGCCCATGTTAGATAGCAGAGTTTCTGGAGTCATAGAAATTGGTTCCAGTGCTTATAAACTGGATGACTTGGACACTTCTCTTTACCACTCTAGACCACATTTAGTAAATGTGATAAATTAAAAGAACAAGGACCAACTCCTATTGTTGTGATGAGTTAATTATACAAAGTGTGAAATCACACTGCCTAGTAAAATGAAAACCCTATGGAGACAGACATTGTCGTTGGGGTCAATCAACACAAATGCTTAACCTCCTTCCTTCTTGTCTTACTCTAATTTGGAGTTCAGGAAGTTAAATATTTGATTTTCCAATTTTCCTTGCATCTAGTTGTGGCTGTTTAACACACTTCTGGCAAATTAAATGTAAATACCTGTTTGCTAGATGGGTTTTCTGGAAAAAATTTTGCTTCCTTGATGAAAGAGGAATAGATTCAGCTGCCACTATCTTTTGCCCTATGCCATATCCCCTCCTTCCTACCTGGATATTGAGTGATGTCTGGAGGTAGAGCAACCATCTTGCAGTCATGAAGCAATAAGTTGAAGGCCAATCTCTGAAAGATGGAGAAGAAAGATGGAAAGAACCAGGGTTCCTGATGCCATATTTTAGCTGCTCAGTTAATCCTAGACTGCCCACCTTTTGACTTCATGTTTTATATGAAAAAAAAAACCACCACAAACTCTTCTTTATTTAAGCTATATTTAGCTGAATATTCTGTAACTTGAAGCTTTCCTGACATACCTGCTACTGTTGTAGTTTCCTTCTTGTAAATGAAATCTGCTTTGATTATTTATATGACCCTGGATGTCAGCCACTTTGAAGAATTCCAGGTAAAAGATTTCTCTGAAACTCCACCCATAACCATGTCACTGGTACTGTTGGTGGTGAAAGTGGATTATTTGCTCAAATTATTGAGCCAGGAGTGGGTTTATAGGACCATTTGTTTGAAGAAGTCCCACAACTGACAATTCTTTTTGAGGAATGCCCATAATTGTCTTATGATAGACTGAACCTAAAATTTATCTTGCCCAAATATCTTTCCCCTTTCCTTTCATAACAAAATTTCTCTTTGCTTTTGTTTTCAAACAAACATGTAGACATAGTCACCTTGGAATGTATTCATATTGAAATATTTACCTTAGAGGACTATAAACAGTTATTTAATTGATGACCCTAGTTTCCTGCCATAGACAAAACAATTTTAAATGCCCTTTTTAGGAATTTTGTTCAGAATCTAAATCACAGATTCAGAATGCCAGCAACGCCAACGAATATGTTCTCTGAAGATTGGATTTGATTTTGGGAAATATCCAAAAAGTTGTTCAGAGTCAAATCTAGTAAATGAAATAAGCAATCACTTACAAACTGGATAATGTATATTTTGTTATTGTTAAAAACAATTAGATGTGTACATTACATGAAACAGTCAGACCTAAAACAGGCCTAAAAATGTGTTGTTGAAATGATAGTATTGTTCAAATGAACATGTCTTTGCAAGGTGGCTTCACATACTTCAAGGTTCAGACACTTGATCACATGTGTTAGCAAAACTCATCAGTCTCATAGCTAAGTTTAATTGCAATTTCTTTGAATAAACCAAATGTTTGCTTTTCATCTTTCCCCTTCCGTTCTATCATAAATTTCTTATTCTGAAACAGGCTCAGTGCTCAATTGATTCAAAGCCATTTTTGTTGTATTATCACTTTATTTTAGTTGATTAAAAAAAATACAAGTAGCAAGACAAAAGTGTCACTGATAAAATAGTAAGATTTGAATTAACCAAGTTCATGAGCTCCAACCTTACTACTTACCAGTTGTGTGATTTAAGAAATTATTTAATAATTTAAGTCTATATTTTAATCTGTAAACTGAGGATAAAATATTACTTATCTTAGAGCGTTGTGAATGTTAAATAGGATAATAAATACAGGCTTTGGGTGCAATGCTTGGCATATAGAAAGTGAGCAACAAGCATCACTTAGAATAATACTACCATGTTAGGCAAATAGTGAAGTATTTGAAATACTTAAAATGTGAAGAATATTACATGGTCTATAGGATTTGCTACCTAGAACTGCAACTCTACAACTCTACTTTCCAATAGTTTTGAAGCCATTCTAGAAAACATACATTTTACTAAGTTCATTTTTCTCTGATCACCCTTTCTATTCCTCTAACTTAGAACCACATCTATCAGAAGAGGAAATATGGAAGGAATGAGTATAGCAACTAATGAAATAAAAGTGTTTTCCTTGACACTTTGAAAAACAAATTAAAGAAATAAACAATACATTTATTATGACTTAATTATGAGTTAATCATGGATAATTAACATGGGCTAATCTGGGTATTTATTATTTTGTCTGATGCAGCAAAAAGAAATTCGATGAAGTGGAAACAAACCAGTTCTGGTTCCAGTTTATGATTCTAGATAAATCTCTTAACCTACCTGTTTGATGTTCCTTAGAATCATGTAGCTAATGATAGCCTTTCACGGAAAATATTCTCAAAAAATAGGTAAGAATTTGGTGATTACATCCCCCCCCCTTGTTAATAAAGAATAGGGAGCTGGATGCATTTTCTAAGAATCAGGAAGTCACAATTAACTTGGAGTTTACAAAAGATCTCCAGATGTATTTCATTATTCGAAGAATTAAGATGAAAGAAGGTAGACAATTGTTGATTTAGATCATATGTGTTTATGACAAACAAGTAGAGGTGATTAAACAAAAATTGGTGTTTGGGTGCAAGTTACTCAACTCCTCTGAACCTTCAACTATTAAATGAGAAAATGGAATATGAATGTACATTTCAGTTATTCAATTATTTGCTTCTTGTTAATTTTAACAAACTCTAAAATACAATTTTCTCATTTGACTCAATAGGACCGTCTCCTTACTGACCTAATCGTATTTGGTATGGAGGAGGAGGGAATATAGAAGGGCAGAGAGAGACAAGGGGAGAGATGAAATAAAATCTTTCAATAGTTTTGGATTGACTAGAGTTTATTATGTTTTTATGGTACCATAGCAAAAAGGAAATTATATTTTGCAGAAAAAAAAGAGAAAATCAAAGTACTCTATAAAGGACTTAGATTTAAAAATTTTCTTATTTTACTGGAAGAAAAATATGTCATGAATAATATGTTATGGTATGCAGGAAATGGTTTATTTAGAAATAAAATTACATATATATCAAATTTGATTTTTTTTAACACAGAGAAGACTTCACTGTAGACCAATGGTTCTCTCAGTGTGATCTGTAGCCAGCATCATCGTCACCTGGGAAATTGTTAGAACTGAAATTTACTGGTCTCAAAATAACTGAATCAGAAATTCAGGTGGACCCTGAGTTTTAACAAACCTTACAGATGATTTTGATACATGTGAAAATTCGAGAACCACTGCTATAGGCTTGAGCAAAGGAATATGTCCTTTTTTTAAAGA
>NW_017731679.1:1484757-1488416 GCF_001890085.2 Hipposideros armiger
TTACTTTGCAGTTTCTGCCATCAAGAGAAGGAGTCTCTATGTACACCCTTGGAATCTGGGCTAGTTTTGGTAAAGAAGTGCTTTGACCAACAGAATGTGGTAATAGTGACAATGTACCAATTCAGTACCTTTGTCTCTCCCTTGGTACCCTGGCACTGCCATGTAAATAGTCCCAGAGTAGCCTATTAAACATGAAACTGCATGGAGGAGGGCTCAGGTGTACCAGCTGAGGACATCCAGACCATCTAGTCAATTCCCGGACACATGAGAGAGCTCAGCCCAAATCAGGAGAGCTGCCTGCAGAGCCTACAGCTGATGCATGAGCAAGGCCAGCCAAGAGTAGAACTGCCCCGCTGACACACATACCCGTGAGCAATAATAAATGATTATTGTTTTGAGCCACTGAGTTTTGGGGTGGTTTGTTATGCAGCAGTATGCGAATTGATATACTCTACCCCATGTGTAGAATATATTCTATTCTAGTCCCTCCTTAAAGAAACTTTACAATGCTAATATTTTAATGAGGTTAAGGCATCAAGTTATTTGTAAAATGATAACATTTGCTTTATAAAGATCCTTTAAAGAGTGCCACGTAATTTATATATACACTATTGCTAATTCTTACAACAGCCCTGCAAAGTGGATATTATTATTAATCCATTTTTACAGATGAAGAAATTGAAAGTAATATAGTTTGAGTAATTCACCCCATGTCACACTGTAAGTAGTGGAGTTGATATTAGAACCCATGTCCTTTTAGCACCGAAGACCCTAACTTTCTACTCTACCACACTGTAGGAATTATAAGGACTATAAATACCTTCTAGCCCAAACCTCTTATTTTTCAGGTAAAGAAACCAAAAAAGTGCAATAACTTGGCTAGAGTGATTCACAGCATAAAGTTGTAAATCTTTGTAATGCCAAATACTCACCTTCGATTGTAAAAATGGAAACCGCAAGCAACAACCTCAGAGTTGTAGAGGAATCTTCATTTTTTTAATGAGCATAATAGGTAATTCTGCTGCAGGTGGGCCATGAATTTTCCGAGAAAGGTTAAGTCAAATTAGCCATTGAGCCAGGACTCAAATCCTGGTGTTCTAAGTTCCAGTGAGGTCAGCTTTAAACTACACCGGTGATTTTCCGCAGCGTGGGGAAAAGGATTTCCCCCAGTGGTGGTGGTGGAGATGGTGGGTAACAGAATCACCCTAAGGGGCTTTTCCAGACCACCATTCAAGGTCTGACAAACTCTCTCCCCACTCTCCCCAAATGGGAACCCTTGCTCTAATAAACTGTTTATTGATGGCCTTATGTTGTCTTCTCCAATCCCCACATGTATAGGAGTTAACAACAAGGGTTCAGAAGTACTGCTGCACTTCATTATGCTGCCTCAATCATGTTATCTGGTTAAATTTACTCTCATACAATGAAATCTCATGAATAAGGGCTTCGTTGAGAATGTGGCACAGGAGTATTACACTTGAACACAGTAAGTATATAATGACAAGCTTGGGTCCTGCTCATTGAGCTTTATATCCTTTCTCAATGGAGCATTTAACTCTAACCTCACATTTAGATGACACCTATCTCAGGGTAAGGGCAATCTATGGATCTCTATGTTTGAAGATTTTAGCTTAGCATTGATTCAGTCTAAGGGCTTTTCTTTGACCATAGTTTTTTTTTTTTTTTCTAGGAAGCAATCTCCTGCTTTGTTGTCTGTTTTCTTTGCTAATAGATATTATCAGATCTTTATACAGTTAACTGACTAGTATGCCTGTACACAGATTTTAATCCATCACCTATCCTAGTGCTCGATACCTGCCATTCAACTTCCCTGATATTAAACAACCATCTACTTGCCTGGGTATCTGCTCGTTTTTTGTTTGTTTGTTTGTTTGTTTGTCTTTCTTTTCTTTTTCTTTCTTTCTTTTTTTTTCTACAGGATTGACTTGTCAACTGTGCTGCATCCTGTCTGCTCCACTCCCTTACCTCCCTTACTGCCTCCCCAAAAAGGAAACTAAAGGAAACCCTTCTTCAGAATGCCTATCTTTTGGATAATGAACCTCTTGCCTTGCTTCTGTGGTTGGACACCCAGGGTTTTTTGTTCACTGCAGTTCTCTCCTTGCAGCTGTCTCCTCCACCACCCAGGTCTTAGAATGAATGTCAGGGGAGGAACATGAGGGACTTGCCTGGCCCTGGAAAGGAAGTGCAGTATAGATGTCCAGAGGACATTTTCCTTTTTATAAATTCTATGGTTTCTATGAGGCAAAATTACCCAGAAAGAGCAGTAGGATGCCACTGGGGAGCCAGCTGCCTCAGACAGCTCCTTTCTGTTTTGCCTAAGGCCTGCCCTGTAAGCACGGACACGCAGCCCCATTGTCCAGGTAGGAAAATTGTGCCATGTTTTCACCTTTTATTTACTGCATTAGCTGTCTATTGCTGGTGTAACAAATTACCACAAACTCTGGGGCTTAAAACAATACAATAGAACAATACAAAACTTTGAAGGCACAAGTCTGAAGTGGATCTTAACTGGGTGAAAATCAAAGTGCCAGGAGGGCCATGTTTCTTCTGGAGGCTCTAAGGAAGAATCTGTTTCTGAGTCTTTTTCAGCGTTTAGAGGCTGGTGGCCCCTTTCCATCTGCAAAGCCAGTCATGGTGAGTCTTTCTCACTTGCGTCACTCTGACACTGATTCTTCTGTCTCCCTCTCTCACTTACAAAGACTGTTGTGATGACAGTGGGCCCACCTGGATAATCAAGGACACTCTTCCCATCTCAAGGCCTTCGGATTAGCCACCTTAATTCCCTTTTGCCATATATTTTCAAATTCTGGGGACTGGGAAATCTTAGGTGGCCGTTATTTTGCCTACCACATCTATGTAGCGAAGAAACACATTTCTCATGTTAAACAAGTATCTGTAACAACATCTATTCTCTAGGATTCACAAAGACAAAATACAAATGAAAACATGCCAGGCTCTTTGACTTTAGGAAATTCATGTAATGTACTGAAGATTCTAAGAAGATTGAGAAGGAAGTTACTACGCAGTATCTGGTATGAATGCGCCTTTAAAAAAGCATATGTGTTTCTGTAGTTCATGTTCTGTAAGCATTGTTTTTAACCTGAAAGCATCACACCTATATATATGAGGAAAGCATTTGCAAAAACCAGCAACCTCCCACCCCCCAAAGGAAATGGAGATCAATTCAACTTAAATAGGTACCAGTATAGGCAGAAACAACAGAACTAAAGATGGCTTTGTAAAAGTAGAAGCCATTTTTTGCTTTCTTATTATAATGTAATAATTCCAGTTTCAAACCTTCATCATTTCTTCTGGCTCTTACCCTGGATTTCATCTCTGCTGTTGATTTAGCAGTGAAGTCAGTAATTTAGGTACCAGGACTTACTCTGCATGCTAAATTCTGTTTATAGAATGAAAGGATTTTCAAATGGAGGCTCTTATCTGGAATTTGGAGATGAAATCTATCCACGTGCAGAGAAAATCTTAAGTTTGAGGAATAATTAAATTAAAACACCGTTTTTATTGAGCTCAACACCATTTATTAAAAAAATTAAGGGCCGGCCGAGTGGCGCGATGGTTAAGAACTCGCTTGGGATGCCAGAGGGCCCCGGTTCGGATCCCACATATGAGGGCCAGTG
>NW_017731679.1:1491440-1633206 GCF_001890085.2 Hipposideros armiger
AGCTGTTGTTCAGCATCTTAGCTGTGGAGGGCAGTGTCACTGGCCCTCATATGTGGGATCCGAACCAGGACCCTCTGGCGTCCCAAGCCAGTTCTTAACCATCGCGTCACTCGGCTGGCCCCTAGTGTACTTTTTATACCTATGAGGTTTTAAAGTTTGATGCAGTGATTGTTTTTAAATGTGTGTCAGAAATTGTATATGTAACAATCAGTCTTTGGAACTTCATATATGTCTTGGTGGAAACTTCAATTTTAACATCCTATAACATTTCTATTTGGCTTGTTCCTTATTGATCGACATTTAAGCTTTTCCCAATGTTTTACTATTACCAACAATTCTGTACTTCCTTTTACATGTGTCATTTTTCATTTGTGCAAGTACATCTGTAGTAAAAATGTCTAGATGTAGAATTGCTAAATAAAATGATTTATATTTTTAAAATTTTGATATAAATCAATTTGTACTCCTCTCAGAATTTATGAAAGTATCTATTTTCTGACCATCAGGACAGTACAATACAGTGTGTAATCAAAATTCCTGGTTTGTCAATCTGGTAAATAAGGTAATTGTATCTCACTGCCATTTTAATTTGCATTTATTTTGCTATAAGAGAAAGTAAAATCATTTCATAATTTAAGGGACATTGATTTTCCTTTTCTGTGAAGTGTCTATATCTTTTGCTCATTTGAAAGACTTTAAAAGAAAATTAAATCATAAGAATTAAAGATTTCTATCATTAAATAAATATGTTAAAGAAATCAAATGATTGCTTGTAAAAAGAGTGGCAAAGATTTTTTTCTGAATTTGCATATCTTTGACTTGGTTTGTACTGTTTTTGTTCTGTTTTGTTATCCAGAAAAATTTGTGTTTGTATAGTTAATTTAAATATTGTTATATATCTCTTTTTAAAACTCATACTTTAACAGGCTTTTCTCACTCAGAGAACTTTTATGGTTTCCCTTTTTTCAGAGTATGTTTTTGATCCACTTAGAACTTAATGAAATGTGAGGTATGAAGTACAGATCCAAAGTTGTGTTTTCCAGGTATTATTTTCTACACTATTTCCTGAATAGTCCAATCTTTTTTCTCACTTATTTGTAATGTCTCCTTTGTAATTTATTATACTCTCATATATATTTGAGTCTATTAATGTTACACACACACACACACACACACACACACACACACACACACACGCACACACACACATTCATGGACCAACCTATACTCTTTTAATTAATGTAGTTTTTCAGTGTTTTTATACCTGAAATGGGTATGGCTCTCCACCTGAAATACCTTAATATTTGAAATGAGTAGAACTCTTTGTACCTTTATTTCTCAGAATTTCATGGCCATTCATTCTTGATTATTTTCCATATGAATTTTAGAAGCAGTTTGTCAAGTTCCTAAAATATTGTCTACTTATATTGGGATAAAATTAAAGAATATTAAACCATTTATAAATTTAAATTTTACTATCTAAGAACATGGTATGTCTTTCTACACATTTACCTCCCCTTTTGTGTTCATTAGTGGCATTTTAATGTTTTAATACATTACTTGTTAATTTTATTCCTGGTGTTTTATCATTTTTGTTGCTATTTTTAATTGGATCTTTTTTATTATATCTTCTAAGTTGTTGTTTAAATATATGAAGGCTATTGATTAAATATTAACAGTATACCTGGTCATCTTACTGATATTTGGAATAGCTTTTTAGCTGACTCTCTTGGGTTTTCTATGTAAATGATTTTACTGTCTACTAATAATGGTAATTTATTTCCTCCACTCCAATTTGTATACCTCTTACTCTTTCTGATATCCACTTGCATTGGCTAAATGCCTCCATAGCAATGATTTCCCTCCACATATCATCATAATTTGCTCATTCATTTCCTTCAAGTCTCTGCTCAAGTGTCACCTTAACAGAGAATGAATGAATGGGTATTCAACGATAATGGTGGTAAAGAACATATTTACTCATCCCTGATTTAATGGGAGTGCTTTTATTCCCCCTCTCCCCCCCATTAAGCCCAATGCTGTGCAGTTGGTATTTAAAGTTTACTTAAAATCTGTTTTAAGTTAATACAAAGATTTTTTTTTTTAAGATTTTTTATTTGGGAATTGGGGGAGGGAACAGCGTTGGGAAATCAGGGAAGGGGAACAGACAAGTTGCTGTCCTTGTGTTCTTCAGTCTAGTTGTGGAGGATGTCGCTTCATGTTGGCCCATGTTGGTATTATCATTGCGCTCTTCCCGGGTGAGGCAGTCTCTTGTTGGCCATTGGGCAGCAGCTCATGGCGGCTCACGGCAGCTCATGAAAGCTCATGTCCGCTGCTGAGCAGCCCCACTGCAGCCTATGCCGCCGTCAGTGACTCCCGGCAGCCCAGCTCCAGGTCGAGCTGTTGTTCACCATCTTAGCTGTAGAGGGCACAGTGTCACTGGCCCTCATGTGGGATCTGAACCAGGGCCCTGCTGCTCAGAGCTGGCGTCCCAAGCCAACTCCTAACCAATGTGCCACTCGGCCAGCCCAATACAAAGATTTTTAAAAATTGACCTTTTGGGGACGGCCGAGTGGCACATTGGTTAAGAGCTGGCTTGGGATGCCAGAGGGCCCCGGTTCAGATCCCACATATGAGGGCCAGTGACACTGCCCTCTACAGCTAAGATGCTGAATAACAGCTCAACCTAGAGCTGGGCTGCCATGAGTCGCTGGCGATGGCATAGGCTGCAGCCCTTGCTGCAGTGGATGGCCTTGGGCTACCGTGTGTCGCCAGCAGCCAGTATGAGTGGCCAGCAGCCGCAGTGAGCGGCCGACCAGAAGCTGGCGACTGATCTGCCTCGCCTGGGAAGAGCGCAATGATGGTGCCAACTCGGGCCAGTGAAGCAATGTCCTCCACAACTAGACTGAAGAACAAAACGACAGCAACTTGTCTGTTCCCCTTCCCCCAATTCCTCAAAGCTGTTCCCATCCCCAATAGAAATCTTAAAAAAAAAAATTTGACCTTTTAAAAAAATTTTAGCTCACTGGCTTAATTTTTTAAATTAAATAATTTTTTGTTTCTGGGCAATTAGGCTCCTGCAGATGGAGTACTATTCGTATTTGATCCCTAATTGTATGACTGAAGTTTAGTGTTTCGCTTTGCTTCTTGTCACTATCTCATTGCTTTTTTTCTCAAAATGTGTTTCGTTCCATTTTGAATATAACACCTACACAGAGAAAGTGCACGAAATACAATAGCTGAATGACTTAACACAAAGCAAAGCCCATGAAAGCACTATCCAGGTCAAAAAATAGAACATCACCCTAATTCGGTAGTACCGAATGTGACGCTTCTCAATAACTATCACCCCGTCCATTACCCAACTTCTAACACTGTAAATTAGTTATATTTGTTTTTGACATTATATAAATGAAATCATATAATATGTATTATTTTGCCTGTATTATTTTGTTCAACATTATAACATCCATGTTATTACTTATAGATGTAGTTTGTCCATTTTAATTCTTGTTTAATGATATTTCATTATGGAAATACACTTCTTCCAGAATCCCCATCCCCTCTCCCTGCACCTCAAGCAGTGATAATTGTAATGTGCTGTTTGATCCTTTTTCCCTTCCCCATAGAGTTTTTCAGCTCCTTTTCCATTGCTAAACATAATTATGGCCTCTTCTTTTTTTTTAATTCTTGACTTTTCAAGGCCCTTGTTTTTCCTTAGCCTTTCTGCTCTTAATCACCCTGTCCTTTTTCTATTCTTTTCTTCTTTTCTCCACGGATCCCCGCGCCCAAGATCTAATGCAGAATATTATGACAAAGGAGAAAACATAGCAATCGCAAGGTAAAGTAAACTGTGCATTTTTATTTTTTTAACTTGTTGAAAATTCACTGTTCACAGAAATATCTTAGATTTGGAATGATGTTTCTTTGTCTATGACTTTATGTTTAAGAGACATGGGTTAGTTCTTTTAGCTCAATCCTTAAAAGTGGTAAGTGTGCCCATCAACATATTTTAAAAAAATTATTTTTGATGATGTAGGGGAATTAGAGCAATCGAGAAAACAAATATATCTTATTTACATAAATATAATTAGGTATTTAAAGACATGCTTCACATAAATTGAATTATTCCTTTAAGGGATATCTCATATTCTTTTCATTAAAATTTAAACTGAAAATAAATAACTCAGAATACTTTTCTTTCCATTTGACTTGCATTAACTTCAAGTATTTGCTCAGGTTTTGTGATAAATTTTGGTATTGCTATCTTTTAACAGAAAGAATAATGTGAAGTGCTAATCTAACTTTAAATATTAAGATTATATTACCCACAACAAACATCTTACAACAAACATCTTAGTTAACCTTCTGATTTTATGAAGCGTTGCTCACTTTTGCTTTAAAAATGAGAATTGTACTGTGTAGCAAACATTTGTTGGAGCTATTTTCTGTATTAAATGGATGGGAAACTGCTAGCCCTGTTTGGTTGGCTCCAGGTTTTGAAATAATTTAATTGGATTTGCTCCTGGGTTTAATCTATAGACAGTCAAGAATGAAGATGCTTTAATATCTCAAATGACCAAAGATTCAAAAATCAGTCCTTTCTTGAATATCTAATGGACTCAGCAATAGCATTAATACTAATCTACAACTTAAGAGTTGTGAAGTGTGTTTCAAAAACAAATAAAAGCAAACGAACTCACCATCCTCACACCAGCAGGAAGCTCAGGAGTAAATAACAAAGAAATCATTTATTATTATAATAGTAAATTGTGAAATGAGAAAAAAAACTGCTTTCCAGGAAGGTAGATTAGTCTTTCAGATATCACTGCTATTCGTTGATTTATTTGGAGCTTACAAAACAAGTAAAATATCTATTTCTAATTTCTTTCTTAATGAGTCATAATATGAATCTATAAACTAAATTAATTTATGTTAAATACATACATACAATTTAAATTCATTTAAAATTATGGACCGTTATTTTCCTTCTAATTACCCATTCTCATAAAACAAAAATCTTTACCTTGCAGTAAAGTGCTATAATTATTTGTGTAAATCTATGCTTATATGCAAATATATTTTCTGTAAACTTCAGTATTTTGTAGGGAAACTAGTTGTGAGATATTTAATGTGCAGAACTTATGCACTATACATATTCTAGTTAAAACTTCTGAGAATGGGTAAATAACAAGAGACCCTTCTTGAGACAGCTATAGAGGTGAAAACCTTTGAAGAGCTTCCACTTTCATATACCCATTAAAAACAAGTATTTGTCTGTGCTCCCTGATGAAATTGCATTAAAACCACAGCCACAGAGTTAGAGATATACATTCATAAGAATAGAAAGAGAAGAGAGACAACATTTATTAATGTTGCAATTGATACTCTGACAAATTATTTTGAATTTCAGTTACCAAACTTAGTGAGATTGGGGAGCCAGCATTATTTTTGGAAGAACTTCAGCAATTACAACTACTTGAAAAATGGAATAATATTCCTCATAAGACACAGGGTTTCTCATCATTGTTAAGCAGAGGCGAACTCTCCAGTCATGGTAATGGCACTGGAGAGCCCTGAAGCATCTGATGGGAGTGTGTGTTTGTCTGTGTCTGTTGTGGAGAGTGGGTTAGAGCTGGGGGTGGTGTGGCAGGAGGGGACCAGATGACTCCTGCACACTTCTACCCCATGGAGTGTAATTCAAATACTGTAAAACCCCTTCCTTACAAATCTATTATATTTCTAAATCATTATGTTTAAAACCTGCACTGTCGTCTTTATAACAGCAACTACGAAAATTAAATTTAACAAACTTTTTGGAGTATCTACTAATTTTTACTTATTACTTTACCTCTTAGAGAAACAATTTAACAATTGTTTAAAATAAAGAAAAGAACTCATTTATTTGCAAATAACTTGTATAGGTGTTTGTATTGTGTTGGAGTTATTGCCAACACTTTCAGTTTACCAGCAAATGCTGGGGCTTCAGTTTTAGAGAAAAATAGAAGGTATAAAGTAAGAAAAAAACAGAAGTCACTATTTTAGAAAGCTGGAAAGTTGAAGGCGATTATCTGTTTAGAGTCAGGTAGACTTAGTTTGAATCCTGAGTTTGCCATTTTCTAGTTGTATAATTGTTAGAACATTGTTAAGACTCCTTTTGGAGTCTCAGTTTCTTTATCTGTTAAATGGGGAAATAGAATCTACCACAGGGCTTTTGTGAGTATTTAATGAAATTAAGCATGTGAAAGACTTAGCACATTGCCTTGTAAATACTTAATAATTGTTGGCTATTAATTGTAGAATGATGTTAACATTGTAGGCTGTTAGCCCACACATAACAGATGCAACCTATGATAGCTCCTATGACATACATAATCAGCTCTAGAGCTGAGAATAATCTCTTGGAAAAATCTCACTTGATAAGACTTTCCATGGAACTCTATGACAGGATGGGAACAGTGATGAATTTCTCACTCTTCCCAGAAAGATAATATATAGAGATAAACATATACAGATAATAACTATTTTGACACTGTCTTTCAGAGGCTAGATATGAGGCAGCATCTGTGCTGGAAATTCTGTTCTCCTACATTCATTTGGTTATATAACTAGCTTTTGTTAGGTTACCTTGCTGGCATAACAAGATGCTGAAGTGTTTTAAACGTATGAGCCTGGTATTCCTGTGCGACTAAATGCATTGTTTACTAGGGTAGCTCATTTAAAAAAATTGGTCTATTGTATAAAATGAGCCTGCTTCAAAATAAGACTATGTATTTTATTTAATCCGAAAATTAATATTCCTGAAGAAAATGCAAACCCATTTTAATGGTTACATTGCTAATCTAATAAAAATATCTGGCAAAAATGATCAGCAATTACTTCCTGTTAAGCCTCTTTTTCTTCTACTGAATGGAGAAAGATTTAAAAATTTTTTAATTTAAGGAATATTTAACAGTAGGAACCAAGAATCATAATGTTCACAGAAAGTAATGGTTTATTAACTATAATCCACAAACCCTTGACTAGGTGTGAATTCCTTTTGAGCTTTAATATAAAAAAGAAACAAGCAGTCCTTGTTTGCTTAAAAAGAAACTGACTTCTGTTTTAACTAGCTGCTGTAAAACATTTTTTCAAGTTAGGTAAAAAAAAAGAAAGTAGGAGTAACCTAGGAAATGGTTACAAAATTAAAAACAAATCAATCAATACTTAGAGTTGTTCATTGCCAGCCTTACCTTAAACATTAAGCTTTCTGATTATGCTATGTAATGTAAAAAGCATATTCAGAGAAGTAAAACAAAGAAGGGGAAATCAATGATTTCATCATACACCATGAGAATACCATTTTAGGATGGAAAGCTCAACTAATAACACACTCAGAAAGAGCACTCTTCATAGCCGGTATAAAAATGGCCTAATTTGAAAGACAAATTGTTGGCCATGCATACTCAGTAGGTTCTATTCAGCAAACTCTTGAGATTTCATGTTAACATAATGAAATATTGTACTATTCCTTGTGGGCTAATTTTTTCTTTACCTCCTTAAATCAATGGCCTAATGATATTTTGTCCAACTCAGACTGCATATAAATTTGAAGGTGCTTTCCTGAAAATTATAGGCAGACTGTTCTCAAGGTACTCACCTTCTATTTTTACCTCCCTTCCTACCCCATCCAAATCTTCTCAAACTAGTATTTAAAATACACATACTAAACATTGATAAGAATCACTTAAGCATAGCTCTTTTCTTCAAATGTCAGGGAATATGTCTATATTTCTTATACTGTTGGCAATTGGCTTAATTTCTTCAGATTTTTAAATAAGAAAACATGGGAGTCCAATGTGATTATTCTTGTATTACCCAGGTAATTTCTCTAGAGTTGGTGACTCAATTTAACAATAAACTGTTACGTATGAAGGGGAATGGCATTTGGGGCAGAATCTTGATTATTTTTCATAAAATTCAATGTACTATATACACATATTTATAAACCAACATCTTAAATTCTTCTTCAATCTGTATCTCTGAAGTGTTATGAATTTTAAATTTAGGTCCCCACCTAATGATATATTTCTTAAGATCATACCGGCGTGCCAAAAAAATGTATACACATGACTTGTATTCATCTTTTGTTATCAGAATATATTGAGTATTACAATTTTAATACAGTTTTTTCCTTTCTTAAAATGTGTATACATTTTTTAGCACCCTCTTATAGTTGCTGAAGTATTTTAAAGCAAATTTCCAGATATTGTCATTTCATCTTTGTATATATTCCTTCAGCATACTTTAATATGCATCTCTAAAAAGTATGGATATTTTCTCACATAATCATGTTATCATCTGATGCTTTGTCCTTTATTAATTAAAATGCATTTTCAGTACATTTTTAAACAGGAAAACCCCCTTTCTTCAATATAGCATTTGGAGATAAGCTGAAATTATTGAAGTTGAAATATTCCTAAGTTGATAGTAGTTTTCTTTAGATTTGATGCAGGACAGATCAATCAAATAATCAGCAAATATATACTGAGCGTCTTTTTGCTGGATCACCTAACTTATCTGTTTGGCAGTACTCTCACTCGCACACTTACTGACTGACTGGAATTTAAGGGAAGAAAATAGTTCCTTTTAATAATCACTAGTGATGAAATTGTTTATATTAGGTATCATAAAGTAATAATTCAACTCACAAACAAAATGGACTGTGGAGCATACTTTAATGAATGCTGACTTAAGTGAGTTTTTCTAAGTGTAGTGAATGTTACTTTTATATGATTCCTAACAATTATTTAGAATAACTAATAATAGTAATCAGTATAATTATATATACTATAATAATTGTATAGAATGTATTATATATAATATTGTATATATTATATGAACATAATTATATGATAAATACATAATTAATACATGTTAATCATATACTAATTAAAACCAATTTTATTAATGTATATTAATAAAATTAATATATAATTATCATACTTGAAATAATTAGTATTTAATAAGGAAAACCTTCAAGGACTATCTTAACTAACATTAGGATATCATTTGATTTCATTCATTATTTTATGAACATAATACCAGTTGAAAGATGTGATCTTTTTCACTTGAGATCCATGATAATTAATCAAATAATTTGGAATACTTTGTTTATTTACTCTTGGTTCATGTTTTCAGAATCCATCACTTTGATTTTACAGAAAACAGATTTTTTTGGCTCTGAGTTTTGTTATTATTTTATTGCTCTAAACACTGAGCCTCATTTCAGAAGACTGCGTCCAGTTCTGACTTTCCAATGCACTAGCTGTGTGATCCTCATTAAGTAGTGACTTCTAAATGAAGCCCAGGTACCACGTCTAAATCACATGGTGACAATTCCTACCTCTTTTTTCATATTTATTTAAAAATGATTGTAATATTTATCATGGAAGTTTTTTTCTACAAACACACTAAATATAAGAATTTTTCTATTAATATATTTCAGTAGTTACAAGTTCTAAAATCAAAAGATTGGCATAGACACAATGGAAGCTATTGAAACGTTTTGCTTTTATTTTGAATCTTTTTTCTCTTTGAATTTTGATCACTCAGAATAACAAAAGTAACAATGAAAATAGCTATGATTTACTGAGACTCAGGATGTACCAAGTATTGCTTATTAGGTCACATAAAATGTTTGTAATCTTCACAACCATGCTTTAAGATAGTTTAATTACAATAATAATAATTAATACATGTCTTACAAATTCATTTTGTTTTCTTCAGCTAGGTCAATATTTCCTTTATACAATTTAAACTCACTTTATACTGCTATAGCATCTGTACAAGTAGAATTGTGAGATCTATGAAGTAGTTATGTTAACTTTCAGTAAAATCTTAAAGAAATGTCAGTAAATAATGCTATTTTACCAACCTCATGGGGTGTCAGATTGTAAAAAATTAAAAGTTAATATTCTTTCTATTGATGTTTGTAAATGGAGCCCCAAACAATTTAGGAAATATTCATATTATAGACAACATAATATAGAAAATCAGTTTTACAACTTGATAACTTTTGAGGATAGGTACAAAAAATGTAAAATAATCAATGAAATCATACCTAACATTTACTTTCCTATTATGATGTGTTGGGACACTGATTATATGCACAGAGACACTAAGAACCTTGACTAACTGTGAGGCCAAATTTTTTGGGAGTAACAATGTACAGGATCTGAGTATTCATTTTAAAGAAAAGTATCATTAAAGGTTCTGTTGCAAAATATTTGCTTCTGTAATGAGGAGCCATGTAATTTGGCTATTCAGAAATCACATTGCTAGTTATCTACCTACCTCTTTGTCATTCTAATATCAAATTATATTTCATTCTTCCCACTATCTTAGAGGCCTTTAATATAAAGAATGAAGTAAGAATTTTGGATGAAACAATTCATAATGACTGAAAACATTTGCCTTATATAGTTATAGCTCTAGTCTCTCTTCTGATTAAAGATTGAGATTACA
This sequence comes from Hipposideros armiger, assembly GCF_001890085.2. Lineage (NCBI taxonomy): Eukaryota > Metazoa > Chordata > Mammalia > Chiroptera > Hipposideridae > Hipposideros > Hipposideros armiger. The sequence continues at coordinate 1,501,947 of NW_017731679.1, forward strand.
AGGAAACTGAAGGTCAGTTATTTCCCCTGTGTTAAATAAAATATTAATACTCTAAACTTAATAAATGATTACCATGGGGAATCCATACTATTCCTTAGGGGAATCAGAAATATTTTCTAATCCTGCTTGTCTGTTTCCTTGTCATGGTTATTATTTTTAAAGGTCCCAGGAGATTGGAGTGTGTGGGGGATGTAGTGTGTTTGGGATGTGGTGTGTGTGTGTGTGTGTGTGTGTGTGTGTGTGTGTTACTATTTCTGTTTGAGGGGAGGTAAGGATGAAGTGGGGGTGAGGGGTGCTGTGGGGAAAGTAGGGAGCCAAAAAACAGAATATACCAAAAAGAGGAACTTCCAAATTAAGATTTCTAAGTATACAGAGGTATTATTTCTGGGGTAACACTTCCTCATTATCAGAAGTTTTTAAAGAGAGGTTGAAAGGCCTTTGGCCAGTGTATTGTGTAGGATTTGGGTATTTGGATTTACTATCAAGCCCACTTATAAATAGAAGATTCTAGAAATCCATGATAATAAGTGATAGGAAATTGGTCAGAGGTCCTTGGATGGCAATTATGAATTAGATCAAGTTCAAAAGGGGAGATGTTTTTATTTTTCTACTTGCGTGGCTACAAGAATGGGTTCAAACATATGATAATAACAGTGCTTTGTCTTATAAGATGAAAGTTTGATTCCAGTTTTCATTATTACCAACAGTAATTGAATTAAACTTTATTTCAAGCTCATCTTCTATCGGAAACTTTGTGGTACACTTGCATGCTAAAATACCCTATGTAAGTCATTCCAACTGGTGAGCATCTCATTTGGCAAAAAGAATGCAGTTGTTTTTTTCATAAACAGCAGTTTGGAAAACTGGGTACAGAGAACAAACTGTTCACTTAGCACTGCAGTTACTTTGTTCTATTTCTCTGTGATCTGCTCTGATTTTATTACCACAAACAAACGAAAGGCGTAGGGATAGGAAGCAGGGTACAGGCCATCTCCTGAATTGGCTTTCAATTGTGACTTGTTCTGAATCCATTTGTACATTCAAAAATGGCTACTCTGAAATTAAATTTGCTTGGCATATCTAGGCTATCATTTCCTTTTGTTTTATGAAGCTTATCTTCATTCTGTGGGATGCTAGGATTGAATTCTAGCTGGTCATTCTATCATTTCAGTGGGTGAAGCTTGTGCTCCCTGAGATTGTATTATGTTTAGGAATTCTCTTTAGTCATGGGATGAATGTCTTTATTAACTGCAATTTTTCCTCAAGTGTCATTTTTATGTGACATACATCAACATCACCTGGGATTGTTGTTAAAATGTATCTTCCAGCACAAATTTACAGAATCAAAAACGTAGGGATCTGTATTTTAAACAAATTTCCCAGGTAATTGTTATTTAAGCCAGCATTTTAAAAAAAACATGATTCTCTAAGTTAGCGTGTCTTTCCTCCAATTTCACCAACTTCTCAAAGAAAAGTTCACTATTCTTACACGAGCCTGTGCTCCTCCTCTGAGTCCTGAGTGTTTCCTGACTGAGGCAAATCCCCCTTTTTGCTCCATGCATTTTCCCTCTAGTAACCAGATGTGGAATCTAATGTCTCAGAAGAATACTGTGATTGCTAAATTGTATGTGCCAACTTGGCTAGGCTATGGTGTCCTGTTGTTTGGTTAAACTTTAGTCAAAGTGTTGCTGTGAAGGTGTTTTGTAGATGTAATTAACACCTACAATCAGTTGACTTTAAGTAAAGGAGATTGCCCTAGATGAGTGGACTTCAGTCAACCAGGTGTCTTAAGACCAGTAACTGATGCTTCCCAGGAATTCTATCATAAGAAAGAATTCTATCCCATGACTGTGATATAGAAATCCTGCCTGAATTTCCAGCCTGCTGGTCTGCTCTACAGATTTCAAATTTCAGAGTTGCCAGCCCCACAATTGCATAAGACAATTCCTTAAAAATCTGTGTGTGTGTGTGTGTGTGTGTGTGTCTGCTCTCTCTCTCTCTCTCCACACACACACACACACACGGTGACAAAAGATGTATACTGTTTTAAGAAAGGAAAAACCTGCATTATAATTGTAATACTCAATATATACCAATAACAAAAAATGAATACAAGTCATGCATATACATTTTTTGGTACCCTGTGTGTGTGTGTGTGTGTGTGTGTGTATTCTATAAATAATCTATCTATCTATCTAACTATCTATCTATCTATCTATCTATCTATCTATCTATCTATCTATCCATCCATCCATCCATCTATCTATCTATCTATCTATCTATCTATCTATCTATCTATCTATCATCTAATCTAATCTATCTTTTCTAATTCTTTGCAGAACCCTGACAACAGGAACAAATGCATCCAGATGCCCATACGACTCTCATGTGCAGGGGCTAGTATTCTCAGGACCTCCGTTTTAGCTCCCATGCTCTGTGTTTGTATAGTCAATAAAGTTCATTTCTGCCTTGGATCTCATATCACTGGTTGCCACCCCTTAGCTGGCCTCTCGGGTAAAGCCTTAAACTGAACAATGAATTCCTAACTTTCTACCATCTAGTTCATCTAATTCTTTTTTCTTTATTGTGAAATAAACATTTTTTAAATTAGTTTCAGCTGTACAACACAGTACAATACTTATACTTTTTACCCCTCAGAGTGACAAGCCCCCTCCCCCAATCCGCCACCCCACTCCCCCCCATATCATACATATCTATTACAATTCCCTTGATTCCACTCCCATACTATACTCCATGTCCCGTGACTATATATATATATATATATATATATATATATTCAATTATAGTTGACATACAATATTATACAACATCAGCTTCAGGTGTACAGTGCAGTGATCAAGTCTCTACCCCATCCATGAAGCCATCTCCCTAACAAGACATGTGACCATCTGACACCCTACAAAATATTTACAACATTATTAATTATATACCCCAAACTGTCTTTCATATCCCTGTGGCAGTATTGTAGTTACCTATTTATGCTGTCTAATCCTTTCCACTTCTCCCTCATCCCCACCCCCTCCCAATTAGCAACCATCAGTTTTTCCTCTATATCTCTGAGACTATTTCTGTTTACTTTGCTTGTTCATTCAGTTTTTTTAATTCTTAATTGTTGTTTGCTTCCTGTATTTTCCAACTGGTCTCCATTTAAAGAACAGAGAATACCAAAGCTATGCATGCAGGATACAACTTCACGTGGCTCTGCTTTTGCAACCAGGGCGGCTTCCCCAGGACCTAACTTGTTTTAGGATTCAGGTTTAGTTTCAGATCCTCTCTGCCACTCCCCGCTCCCTCTGGTTTTCTGTTTTCCCAAGCAGATCATCATGCCTTTAGTCTAAGTGTTGATTTGTTCACATAAATATCCTTAGCGTGAGCAACTAAAAATATTTTTGTTATGTTGTTTAATGCCAAATTTTTGTCTCAAGCTTTAAAAGCATAAGTGTAATGAGGTGGGAAAATATTTTATTACCTTAGCAATTGGCCTCAGAATTCTTCTCATGATGAGAAAGGATTTGGGGTTAAAAGCTCATATGGGATACATTCTATTTTGTTGCAAGTGTGAGGAGGCTGCTAAGGTCGTATATTATCATTGGAAGCAGTATAGTAAAGTGGTCCAAAGGATAAGCTCTAGAATCAGATTGTATTGTTTCAAATCCCAGCTCTACAACTAATTAGCTGTGCGAACTTGGAAAATATTACTAGACCTTTGGTTTCCTCACCTGTGAAAAGGAGGATAATATTAATACTTAACCTCCTAGGATTGTTGTGAAGAATAAGTGTGGTAATGTGTGTAAAAGACTCAGTACCATGTCTGAAATATATGAAATACCCTGAGCTGTTATGGAAAAATTCTGTCTCCTCAGCAGGAGCTATCACATGGAGAGGCTCTGGGACTACAAGAGACTCAGAGGGTTCCTGCTGAGCCCAGTCTTGTAGCCATCTCCATGAAGTTGCTGGGGAAGTGAGCAAAGCCATACAAACCTTATTGATGAGCCCAGAAACTCTCTGAATATCCCCGAGTGACTCTTGTTAATGTCCCACGGTGAAGAAGAGGTGGCCAGCCAAATCTTGCCTGAATTTCTGACCCACAAAATTGTGAAATATAATAAAATGGTTACTGTTTTAGGCACTAAGTTTTGGGGTAGTTTGCTTCACAGTAACAGATAAACAACAAAAGACATTTTACTTTATGTGTTGTAACTCTGCTCTCATTTTTATTCTTCATGTTCTCGGATAAGTGCTACACTATGGGAGAAATTTTATGGATTGTCCTAGATCTTTAGTGGGATTCTGTTTGAATAAATACAGTAAAAATGTATTGGGTTTCATGGTAAAATCATTGGGAAATATAAATTTACTACTGAGTTGTCGGAAAAGTCATGACGTATTTTTTTCTATGTTTTTTGTTGCAAAAATGCGTCATGACTTTTCTGACAACACAATAGGGAGGAAATATATTGATACATATAATTTCCCCAAATAAAATCATGGAGGTAGAAAACAAATGAGGTGTATTTGTAGGATAATACACCAGTTTTCTAGAACAGAAAAATTTTGAAATGAAATTCTAGGAGAGAAAATTAAAATTCCAGATAAGTGCCATACTTTTAATGCAGCATTTAAAAAAATGTGTTACATAGAACACTAGGTTATGGAATATAAAAAGTGCTAAAAGAAAACAAAAGAGAGTTTCACAATGAAATATGTCTGGGAAAAGCACAAAAGTGTCACGATAAATATTTATTGCATCAATGAAACCCTGTTAAAGTTTAATAGTTTTATTTACTTAAGGACTAATAGCCTTCAATGCTTATGCAATTGTAAGTATCAAAAAGGCAGAGTGTATGAAAGACTAGGCAGGATTCCTAAGTATTTGACTACATAACAACTGCCTCATGATTCATCATTTTAAGGAAGTACTTGTGTTCTATGGAACACTTTGGGGATAGCTGCTTTAAATTTGTTAGATTTTGATGTAGACTTCAAAATCATTAAATTCTGGTTCCAGTAATAGACAAGGCTCTTGTATTAGAATAATCATCCTGCATGTAACAATTGTAAACTGTGATTAAGTTTTTTTAAAAATTAAAGGCATTGGGCCTGCCGAGTGGCGTGCTGGCCAAGAGTTGACTTGTGACACCAGCTCTGAGCAGCAGGGCCCCGGTTCAGATCCTACATGAAGGGCAGTGGTGTTGCTCCCTCTACAGCTAAGATGGTTAACAACAGCTCGACCTGGAGCTGGGCTGCCATGAATCGCTGGCGATGGCGTAGGCTGCAGTGGGGCTGCAGTGGGCTGCTGCAAGCTACTGTGAGTGGCCGACAGCCGGCGTGAACTGCTGTGAGCCGCTGTGAGCGGTCATCCAATGGCCAACGAGTGACTGCCTCACCCAGGAAGAGCACAATGATAATATCAACATGGGCCAGTAAAGCGATGTCCTCCACAACTAGATTGAGAACAAAAGGATGGCAACTTGTCTGTTCCCCTTCCCTGACTCCCCAATGCTGTTTCCCTCCCCCAAGTCCCCAATAAAATCTTAAAAAAAAAAAAATTGAAGGCATGGAGTTCAACCAAAAGCAGGAAAAAAATACTGAAAAAAACTGATCCTTGAAAGAAGAGAACTGCACAGAGATTCATATTTACATAGCCTTTTGCCTGAGGACACTTCCTAGTCTGTGTAGTGCAAGGCAGCCAGAACTTATGTAAACAAACAGAATTATTGGCTTGCAGTGTCAAAGTATATAGAATGGGGCTCTAAGAGTAGCTTACAATCGAAAGGGGTAAGTCTCATCAAAGGGGGTTCCACAGTGTGGGGAGCCCCTAAATGTACATATAATCTCCTCTCAAATCCTTGGTTAACTCCCAAACAGGGCATGCATGAGGAAGACTCAAGGCAGTCTGATGGATATCAAGTTGGAAAGCTAGAAAAGACGAGCAGAGATCTCAGCTGCTGCTCACCCCAAGGGAGGCAGTTTGGAGTATGAGTCCTACCCAGTTAACTTTCATGCTAGAACAACATCTCAAAACTCATCAAAGGAAGATAAAATGCAGCTTCTATAATGTGTCATCTGCAATGTCTAATATACAATACATCTTTTTCTAGGAAAAAAAACAAACAAACAGGAAAAAAGTGATATAGTCCAGAAAAAAAAAAAACCCAGCAGAAAACAGAAATGGATCCTGAGGTCACACCAATGCTTTAATTAAGTCTAATCTGTTGATTAGATAATATTGTTGTGTCAACATTAATTTGCTGTTACTGATAACTGTACTGTATTCATGTAAAATAATTATTTAGAAATAAAGAAGTGTTATTTATGCAACTTACTCCTATATGTTTCAGAAAAAAAAATTATATATATATCTACAGAGAGAGAAAAAGAAAGAGAAAAAGGATAAAGCAAATGAAATATAATGCTAACATTTTGGGAATCTGATAAAGGGTATTGGAGAATTCTTTGTATTATTCTCCTGTCTTTTCTGTTACTCTTAAATTATGTGAATAAGTTCATTCTTCAATAAAAGAGCTGATGAGGTATTAGAGACAGATATAGCTAGGAACATGATTAAAGTAGATGAATGTGTAAGGACAAAAAGAAAGAAAGAATACTAAATGTCAGGGAGGGTGCCACAAAGGAGCCAATCTTGTATACTGCTAGTATGAGTAGAAGTCGGGACAACACTCTGCAAAAAGTTTGGTGATGTATTTTAAAAGTCTTTGATATGAGCACCCCATTTTATCCAGTAATTCCATTCTGGAAACTCCCCTAAGGAAATAATATAAAATGTGGAAACAGCTTTGTGTATAAAATATGTCAAATCCATCATTATTTATAAAGCTAAAAATGTAAGGAAAATAAATAGCTTATAATAATTAGATGGTTATATAGTATATTATGGTAGAGTTTTATACATGGTAGAACCATATATAATATATGGTTATACATTATGGTTATATGTGTTATGGTAATAATTAGATGGCTATATATATTATGGTTGGGTTTTATATAATGATAAATATGATGATGAAGATGGCAGCTGACGTATGCTGTCCAATAGTTACTGTGTATCATATGCTATACTAAGTCCTTTCTATGCCTTATCTCATGTAATTCTCACAATATCCTTCGAACTGATACTCATGTATAGTTTGCATTATTTTAAGAAACATTGTATGATGTTAAATGTAAAATTCAGTATACACAGTTTTACAGTATAGTTAGAATTGACTTTAAAAAAATCTATGGAATAAAGATGAAGGAAAATTATCAAAAGGGTAATAAAGACTCTCTTTAGATGTTGGGGTAGTAGATCTATTTTGTTCCTTTTACTTTACTTGAGAAATTTTAGGTAATAATTATGTGTGAATTCTATAATAAAAAGTAATTTAAAACAAAAAGTTATAATAAAAATGATTTTAGTAGAAGTCTATACATAGCTTTCCTTTAAAATACCATAAAGTTTAAAATATTGTTGAAAGTATCAGCAGGTTAATTAAGAAGGTGTACATGGTGTTCATTTTTAATCCAAATTGGCTTCTCAAGACAAGAATTACTACATTTTTTTATGGCAACACCAACATACATTATAAGATCTGTTGAGAATATTTAATGCCTATGTTAAGTTTAAAGTTAAATAGATTTTCTCTGTATCTGCACTGTATTGTGGCCAATATAAGCACATAATTCAAGAGACTTGCTTCTGATAAAACAAAAGCAAAGAAAGTGTGAATTATGGTGTAGTATAAATGTAGCATAAAAATAATATTCCAGAAATTTCAGAAAAGAATACACTATGTTTTTTATTTATAAGTTAGTAATTTACATTTTAAAGAGCTACTAGTAAAAATCTACGTTTGGTATAAATACACTAAATATATTAGATGAGAGTTGGAGTTTTTCAATGAGATACCTATTGTCATATTGGCTGTGACAATACTGAAAATGTTCAGTGGAATATCTTCCAATTTAAAGCACTTCCAAGACTTAGGGGACCATAATATCATATCACAGAAATAAAAATATCATTTCCCAAAATGTTTTCATGAAAATTATACGCACAAACATACGTAATACATTTTCTAGTTCTTTGTAGCCAAGAATCATGGCTAGATTCAGAAAATGGTTTCTAAAATAATCTAAATATTGTACAGAGATATTAGGCATTTTATATCTTCTGCACAACTTCTATGAACATTTAGGCTAACCTTTATTACAAAAAGCAAAATCAAAAGCCAAAGGTGGTGAACACGTGTAACCAACTGATGTCAATAAATGGAAAATTTATAATGGATGTTCATGGAATTGTACTGGATGTATTTTAATGACTTCATTCAAAAAGCATCCATATCTGCTCCAAGTAATTATCTTCAAATAAAACTTTAATATAACTGATCATACTTATAAGAAACCTATGAAATTTAAGGAAAGTTTATGTCTAGTGGAAACAAATGAGTATTCAATATCTCAAAGAGAAAGCAATTTGTTTCAGACTGAAGAAAAGTTAAAATAATCTCCACTGAAGATGCAGGAGGCTGTGAAGAGATACACTCAGAAAAGGAGGGATGCTGGGATAATTTGAAGAGATTGAAATAAAAATCATTACATGTAATATTTATTTGATTAGTATTGTTCTTAAAAAATATTAAAAACATTATAGGTTTATGACCATGTTTGCATCACTTACTATTTCTTTTCTTGATTTTTGCTTCCTACTTAGATTTTAGTAAAAGAAGTGTTTTTTTCCCTTGAAGATGTTAGAATCATAGCCTATGTACCATCTCTCAAAACAGGTCCTCAAAAATTACACGTTTAAGAGAAATAAAATGTGGTATTTTCTTATGTTTAATATATGGCTAACATTTTTTAAAACAAAGAGCAAAACATTTGCTGTGCTTTCCTCTCCCTACCACTCATAACTTGGGATTCATGTGGAAAATCCTATAACATCACAACAGGAAAGAGTTCTTAGAAATTATCCATTCCAAGGTCTTCATTCTACAGATGAAAAACTGAGGTCCCACAAGGTTAAAACTTTACAGTTCACCCCTTTGACTACAAAAAGATATCTCCAGAAACAGTCAAGTCTTCATTCAAGATATTTCATTAGCGGCTCTCTGCTCCTCCCGTTCAACAGACAGCCGCGTTTTCCTGCACAGTGCCAGCACGACTCTGATACACGATGGTGAAAGTCGGAGTGAACGGATTTGGCCGTATTGGACGCCTGCTCACCAGGGCTGCTTTTAACTCTGGCAAAGTAGATATTGTCGCCATCAATGACCCCTTTATTGACCTCAACTACATGGTCTACATGTTCCAGTATGATTCCACCCATGGCAAGTTCAAAGGCACAGTCAAGGCTGAGAATGGGAAGCTTGTCATCAATGGAAAGACCATTACCATCTTCCAGGAGCGAGATCCCACCAACATCAAATGGGGTGATGCTGGTGCTGAGTATGTTGTGGAGTCCACTGGTGTCTTCACTACCTTGGAGAAGGCAGGGGCTCACTTGAAGGGTGGAGCCAAGAAGCTCATCATCTCTGCCCCTTCTGTGGATGCCCCCATGTTTGTGATGGGTATGAACCATGAGATGTATGACAAGTCCCTCAAGATTGTCAGCAATGCCTCCTGTACCACCAACTGCTTGGCCCCCCTGGCCAAGGTCATCCATGACAACTTTGGCATCGTGGAGGGACTCATGACCACAGTCCATGCCATCACTGCTACCCAGAAGACTGTGGATGGTCCCTCTGGGAAACTGTGGCATGACGGCCGAGGGGCTGCCCAGAACATCATCCCTGCTTCTACTGGCGCTGCTAAGGCTGTGGGCAAGGTCATCCCTGAGCTGAATGGGAATCTCACTGGCATGGCCTTCCATGTCCCTACCCCCAATGTGTCGGTTGTGGATCTGACCTGCCGCCTGGAGAAAGCTGCCAAATACGATGACATTTAAAAAGTGGTGAAGCAGGCATCGGACAGCCCCCTCAAGGGGATCCTGGGCTATACTGAGGACCAGGTTGTTTCCTGTGACTTTAACAGTGATACCCACTCTTCCGCTTTTGATGCTGGGGCTGGCATTGCCCTCAACGACCACTTTGTCAAGCTCATTTCCTGGTATGACAATGAATTTGGCTACAGCAACAGGGTGGTGGACCTCATGGTCCAATGGCCTCCAAGGAGTAAGAGCCCCCTGGACCACCAGCCCCAGCAAGAAGAGATGCCCTCAGCTATTGGGGAGTCCTTTTCCCAAATTGAACCCCTAACACACTGAGAATCTCCTGACCTCCAGTTTCCATCCCAGACCCCCTGAAGAAGGGGAGAGGCTGAGGGAGCCCTACCTTGTCATGCACCATCAATAAACTTCACTGTACCCAGCCAAAAAAAAAAGAAAAAGATATTTTTTCTATTACCCACTATATCCTAGGAGAAAAGAGTGTGGCTGTCTCCTGCCCTAGAAAAGGGGAGACTGGAGGAAGGATATATTATAGTACTCATACTTCCTAGTTTTCAGGGGACACTTAAGTTACACTTGTTGTCTTGGTATAATTATTAATGCTCCATCTTTTACACTCAGAATTATTCATCTAAGTTTGGATACCCTATATCTGAGTGTTTACCCTAAACACTGGGTATACTGAGTGTTTAATTTGGTTAATCCATGCTGCTGGGGTAGAATGAAATGGAAGTGGGATAAGGTAGAGTGGTATTCCTTTTTGCTTACACTCTTCCAGCTAATCCAAGAGATTTTGGAAAGAAACAAATGAATGATTTTGCCAGAATTGCATAAAGTTAGAGGCCCAATGTTTTATCATATTAATTTTGCTTCAGCTGCACAATTGTGTATATAATTTTTACAAACTTGGGATAATCTTGCTGTAAAGCAGCATTTACCTTTCTTACTAAAGGACACTAGTAGTCAGATATTCACTTATTGTGATACTGTTAATATATCATAGTCTTCAAACTTCTCATAGAGTCTGTAAACATATTGTAGAAGATCTGATGAGGATTTGAGGAAAGGGGACTTGAAAAACAAATCAAGAAACAGTCTATTAGGAAGCAATAATTATGTTTAAACTGCTACTATTTAGATGTGAAGCACATATACATTGGCACATACAAATTATATGCAAATATATTTGGCTTTCTTAATTCATATAACTATAATTTGAATAAAAATGTTCTTTTAAAAGAAGTTATGTAGTCCTAATTTCCATAACAGCTAACCCAAATCTGGATTTTGTATGGAGAAGCTTAGTTTTGGAATTTTGCTAATACTCTTCATTGAACAAATCCCATTTTATATACTTGATATGTCAAATTTTTGTGTTTTGAGGATGAGCTCAAATGTAATTTTTAGGGTTAAATTGATGTTTCAAATGGTGATTATAGTTTCTGAGTAGACTTAACTTTATACTTTCATTTTGGCAAACAAGTGGTTATAAATTCATAATTATGAGAATAGATTGTTCCCACGCTATTGATGTGCAAAGAGAATATTAAAGAAAAACTGTCTAATTTACATGTTATAGTTTATGCGTATCTAATATATACCAAAAACCTATCAAGACTGGATGAATAAGAAAAATTCTTCTGAATTATACATAGCTAAATTTTACACGACTCTGTCAACAGCCCTGCCTCCTCTCCCTACCCAAACCCACTGTTAATCAAGAGGTTGTGTTAAAGTGGCTACTGTTTCCTAAATGAAATAGTTGTATTATAGAAAAATGAAATTGGTTGTTTATTTCGTTATTAAGAATAGGGACTTGAGGCCACAGCTGAAGTGAATTAATGCTGTTATTACGGTGGAGCTTGTATGATGTCTTATTATATCTGAGTGAAAGGAGTGAGACCAAGCCTTTTATGAAATCATAAAAGTAAATTATTACAGTATATGAAAAAGGAATATAGCCTAAAGGGGGAAAAAAAAGAAAGGAAGAAAAAGAAGATTCACGCACTTATGCTATTTACTAAAACTAACAACTTGTAATGGGTATTGGCATCGGTATGTGCAATTATTTCTTTACTTCCACAGAACAGTGAAACTGTTCTCCCTCTAGGAAGGCTTAGAGCAAGGTGTTTCAGGGGAGGAGAGTGGGGAAAAGACAAAGGAGCTTATCCTGAATCTATTAGCTATAATGAACAGGTAATAAGAAGCAGATGCTGCCACATAACATACATTACAATCTAAATGAGATATTCGTATTTACATAAGCAGTTCCTGAGGCACTCTAAGCTAAGTTCATGGGAAGAAAGTCTTCCAAATGCCATTCATAGCACAAGGGATAATTGCAGGACTAGAAGTATCCATGCCATTGCTGGGGAACTATGCAATGGTGCTTTAATTTTCAGTGTGACTTACATGCTGTTGTCATATCATAGAGACGACAGTTGCAGTTTTACAGCATGGTTCTTCTTGGCTTATTTTAGAATCACAGAAAGAGTAAGCTTGCAAATCTTTTAATAAGGCAATTACATTCAGACAAAGATTAGATCTCAGTGGCACAATAGATTTTTGCTATATTATTCAGTATCTTTTTGATATTCCACTGTCACTAGACAAAGCTGTGAATAGTAATGTGACAAGTCTATTCAGAAGACAACAATGAGGGTTTCCTTAATTGTGCTCCCTTGTATGTCACACAAACCCTCACTTAATTTTTTTTCCCTGTTTTGAAAAAGCAGAAAGAAAATACCATTTAGAGTCACAAAAAACACTGTTGAATCTATCTTTGAAATCTGCATTCTGTATTTGTAAAATGAAAATGTTGAGATAGTCAATCATTTAATTTTTTATTTGGTAAAAATATCTCATGATTCATAATGTCAGTCTTAATATAGGAATGAATTACTTGGTATGAAAAAAAATAAAAATCCACAAGAATTAAGGAATTGTTTCAAAATCTATACAGGATGATAGCATATGGATTTGGAAAATCCACATGTGGTTTTCTAATTGTTTCTAATCAAAAGAAAATTAAGGCAAATATTTGTTTTACATATTTTCTTCAAGGCTTAACCTCTCCCCCACAACTTAAAATTGTTTTAAAATATTACAATGGAAATGTAAGATATATGGTCGTTTTGGGGAACTCCAATTTTATCTTAATATATTAGCTTACGTGGGAGAAGAAAATGTTGTTCATATGACCTAACATTTTGTTAATTTTATAAATTAATATTCATAAGTAATCTTTTAAAGTTGAGTATAATGGTACTTATATTCATTTTCCCAGAGTGAGGTTTTGTAGCTAAAACTTCATTGAATTTATGGACCATTCTTTGAAACTAATAAGCTTGTAGGAGCAATTATCCTTAAAGGGCAACTCAAGTAAGACAAATGGAGACTGAAATCTAGAGGAGAAAGGGCTGGGTTCTAATCTGGATTCTACAAGTAATGTTTTTACATCTTGGTTTTACTTAATCTTTATATCTGTTTCCTCATGAGTAAAATAGAGGATATGCCTGAAGTGAAGATAGAATGGAAAACTGATGAGAAAATTTCTGTAAATGCAAAAGCAATACAAAGTCTACAACTATTAAGAAAGATATAGAAGAGCCAGGAAGTTTCCATAATCACAAATTTGAGAGCTTCACATACTGAATCATGGGAAGAAGTAAGAATGTGGTTAAGACTGTATACCAACAGTTACACTCAAAGAGATTTCCAGGTAGAAATCAACAAATGACTCTAAAAATAAATGTTATAATATCTTAGAAAATAATTGCTAAATGATATGAAATAGAACCTTATTAATTTACCAAAATATTCTGAGCAATATTTACTATCTTTATACTTTATTAAGTATTTTTTATACTTAAGAAAAACCCAATTTGATGCTATTATTAGAAGTGATTAATAGAGCTAGATCTTTCTGTTTCCTGAAAACACTGCAGAGCATTTTGGTATTTTTGAATAAAAAAAAAGAATGCTTAGTGCTAATGTAATAAGTAACAAATGAATGAACCTTTTCTAGTTGAGATGTTTTCACAAGCATTAGTTGTAATGATTAGACAAACTGGAAGCAAGTATACTTTGTTATTGCTATAGAAATCTTTACTTTTATGTATTTACCAACAGCTTATCATTGAAATGAACTCGGCCAATAGAAGTCAGGGGATAATACTCTGTTTGTATCTGGTGCTTCCAAGAAGTATAATGGAAATAATAACAATACTTCATGGTTGTTAATATATGAGCAAATTAATATTCACAATCCTGCTACAAGATCCAAAAAAATGTTGGATTCTTTTTAAGGTACTTTTCTCCTTCAGTAATAGAATTCAAGTTATCAAAACTAGTCTCTTACAAGGCATAAGTTTATCTTGCTTGTGTCCTTAATATAGATTTGTCATGGACATTAAAATACCAGACAAAATGTTTGATATTTACTGTAGAAAATCTTAAATGTAATTTTTTAGCATTGCATTCTACCTCTACGGATTCTAATGAATGAATAAATTCTTTATTGACTTTGGCTCAAGTGGCAAGGCTGTGTGACCCAGGGAATAACAAAATGTTGGCAGAACAAAAGTGAAAAATCAATAGCAATTGATTATTTAAACTCAGAATTTCAGGGTACTCAGTCAGGATTTATTCTAAGCCAAGCCCCAGAATGAGCACTCTTTGAATCTATCTGATTTGTAAACTCGCTAGAACACTTCATCCTACCTGGTTAATGTGCAGTCAGAATGGCTACTTTAAACGAAGGCATCTTATTTTTTGATGAATCTTATAGAGTTCTTGTAATTTTATTTTTCTTCACATATGTTTTAGTGTCCACCTACCTCTCACTATTTTTGTCCTTTTGAATTCTGGACTTCCTCTTCAGATGTTTTTCTTTATGTTATTTTATTTCAGCAACTGCTAGAAAGCCCTTCAGGCCTCTAGTACTCCCTGGGTGTTGTCATATTGAATGGTGGGGGAGGGGAGTTGCCCATCTGATCTCAGCCAAACCAGGCTGGAACCTCATTCAATTGAAAGCCAAGGGGTACTCAATTGGAAAACACCAAGCCATGCTTTTTGTATATTGCACCTGCCCCTTGGGGGTCATGCTGAAAGTGGCAGCACTTTCGGAGAGAGAAAAGCTGGCAGATGTTGGAGGTGATTAAAGGGATGATTAAAAACTGGCACAATCTCTCCATGAAAGTGTGTCTGTGTTTATTCTACTACACTTAAAACTTGGCAGGTCTTGGAGATATGGCTAGACTGGGAAAACTCTTGCAGGACAACAGTTATTTATGAAGAGTTTCTTTTCCAAGATATTAGGATCAAATGCTAAGTGATTCAGTTTGCCAACAAACTACGTAATACCGTTAATTTAATTTTTGTATGAACTGAGCACAATATACTAAAATTATTTTCACAAAATGGTTGGTGAATATTGCAAACACTAATTCTTAAAATTAGAGATGTCGATTCTGTGATATCGTGAAGCAATTGGGGTTTCACATGGACACTTAATTTTGTGTATAAAGTTATTTGAAATTGAAGGTATCCAAATAAAATATTTAGTCTTCTTGAAATCATGATTACGCTTTTTTTTCTAGAGGAATCTGCTACTAATATTATTTTGAGTCACTTATTTGACTGTAACAACAAAAGCAATTATTTTTATCTCTATTTACAATAGCCATTATATATCTTTTCAACCCATTTACCCATGAGATACTTTGTTAAAGCAAGGCAAATGATAACCAAGCTGTGTGGTCCCTCAAGAACATCTTATAAAAATGAAGTAAGTTTTAACAGTTTACAAGAATGATTTATCAATAGACAGTATCAGGTTTTCAATTATTATTGTGAGTATAGGGACACATAAAGTGTAAGAAAACTCTTTATGTGAACTTGTGATTCTCTAACATGTAAATTAGAAGCTGATTATTCACTTTACAAATAGCTCACTGAGGCAAGAACAATATATTATGCCACATAGATGGCTGTCAGTAAATAAATATAGACTGACAGTATTATAAATAGAAAGTGATCTTAGAATTCAACCTTCCTCCCTAATTTTGAGTCCTTTATGGAATATCCTTGATGAATGGTCATTTAATCTCTTTGTTACCAGGCACATTTTCTGCCACCGGAACCATGAAACCCACTAGACTTCTTTTTGTTGCCTATACATTTCTGTGCCTCTGGCCATGCTGTTTCTCCTCTTTGGGCTTAATTCATCCCCAGCAACATCCAAAATATGATTTGCCTGGCAATATAAATGTTACCCTCCCTGTGAATGATCTTCCCCAATTCTGCCAAAGCAGCTAAAAACACCTTTTATTCCCTATTGCTACTATGGCATTTACCACAATGTACCGCTGTTATAACACACACACACACACACACACACACACACACACACACACACACATGCACAATTTGTAACTCTTACTGTACAATTCTTGTGTCCAGGAACAGTACAATTCACCATGTATTTTAAGAACCTAGCATACAGTACCCTCTCAATAAATGTCTTCTGAATTAGTATATGGATGAATGAATAATTTTTAATTGGATCAGAAAAGGCAGCCATAAAATAACATAAACAAGAATTGAAAACTAAAAACCTGAGTTCATAAGACAAAAAAGTAAGTACTGAACATGGATGATCTGTTACTGAAAAAAAACCCAAAAACAAAACAAACCAGAATTGTCTTTTTTTATGTTTTTTTTTATTTTTTAGTTTTTGAGTGATATTGGTCAATGGTATCCCAATTCACTGAATGAGGTCTCTCTGAAGACAAATATAATGAAGGTAGAGTTTTCACTTTGCTCTGGAAGCATAAAAAAGTGAACAGGAAACAAATGTTAATCTGCCTTATGGTCTGTAGCATGCCTTTAAAATTCATGCCTTTTTTCATGTTTCAGCCTGTCAGCAAAAAAAAAAAAATGTTTAAAGTAACAAAACTTGGATTTGGGCAAGTATCCATTGTTTGTCATTATTGTCCCATCTTAATAATAGGAGTCAGACTTTGAGAAAGTCAACAAATTATTATACTGCCCAATATCACTATAAGTAGGACCAAGATTAACATATTTACTAAATGTATTTCATTGTGAAGCTATTGGGATCTGTTCATTTTGTAGCTATCATTTTCAAATAAATATAAGTGCACATAGAAGCACACAGGATGACTTGGGATGACACACATATTCAGGGAGTAGATATTAGGGAAGGATTTATTAATCTGAACTATATTTATACTTATGTTACTCTTTATTTCCATGATTGGAGTGGCTTTTCTTAATGTTATTACAGCCAATACAGCTTTTCATTCATTTTGTAACTTTTTCCATTATGTTTTTGAGTAATGTTCTAACTTGGTTAATATTTTCATGGAATACAGTTCTTGGTTATTTTCATGGAATGCAGCTTTTAAATTAATGTTCAAAAATATAGCAATACTCTTTCAAGAATTTCAAATAGGACAGTGATAAATTGGCTGCTATTTAGTTTCTCTTTTAGGCAGCATCAGCTTACAGATCAAATTCTGTTCTCAGATATCTAAATGCACATTCATATATTTATATTGTATACTCATATACATTTAAATAATAAATTCTTCCAGATACATTAGAGAGAAATGATTATGTAATGAATCTCTGGGTTATGATGAAAAGGAAAAAGTAACTAAAGGAAAGTATCTTTATAATTTCTTTTACAATCTTTCTCTCAAGAAAATGTGAATAAGGCTGTCTTCATCACTAAAATGTAAAATTTCATAAAAAGTATGTATGGAGTTAATGATAAATGTTGCAATTTGGAATTCTAAGGAATGAAAGAATAATTAACAAAATAATGAAAACTAATTTTGATAAAATGTTGTCAATAAATAGGAAGTAAATCTCACAGCTACACAAATAAGTATATGAAGTTGCATAGGAGACATTGAAGGAATAGTGCTAGTTGAAGAAGAATTTGAAATCCCTGAAAAACTGGACATGTCTAAAAATTATACCAAAGTAGCATGACTTGAAGGGATTAGGGTCAGAATGCCAAAACAATAGCTGTAACTAATAACTGACAAGATGTCAAGGTGTGGGGTAATTAACCTCTAGAGATATCTTCCAATTCAACCAATAGTTTTTGTTTAAGACTATAACATTCATTGTTTATTTACTGAATGTCAGTGTTATTAATTCACCTGACACAGTTCAGTGGAATTCAAGAGTTCTTTTAACTCTTTAAAGTGAAGTCAACAAGTTTCTCCTTAAAACAAAATAGATTTTAGATGCTTTCTTTTTCAGGAGCATGAGAGCTCTAGTGCTTACAATACTTATTTTCATAGCTGCTTTAGTGCTACTCTCTCTTTTAAGAGAATGTGTGTAATGAGATAGAAGTTTTTGCTAAAACTAAAAATGTAAAAATATTATATCAAAGTTACGCCTTATATGTATATATGAAGGCCTAACAACTAAGTTCATGAACTTGTTGCAATGATGTTGCTAACCTTTTTTTGGTATCAGAGGGATTATTCATTATGAATTTGTATCAACTGGACAAACAGTTAACCAAGTTTACTATTTAAAAGTGCTGAAAAGGCTACGTGAAAAAGTTAGACGACCTGAACTTTTCACCAACAATGCGTGGCTCTTGCATCACGACAATGCACCAGCTCAACGGCACTGTCTGTGAGGAAGTTTTTAGCCAGTAAACAAAGAACTGTATTGGAACACCCTTCCTCCTCACCTGATCTGGCCTCCAATGACTTCTTTCTTTACCTGAAGATAAAGGAAACATTGAAAGGAAGACATTTTGATGACATTCAGGGCATCAAGAGTAATACAACAACAGTTCTGATGGTCATTCCAGAATAAGAGTTCCAAAATTGCTTGGAGGGGTGGACTAAATGCAGGCGTCAGTGAGTAGCTTCCTAAGGGGAGTACTTCGAAGATGACCGTAGTGATATTCTGCAATGATGATGATATGTAGCATTTTCTCTAGGATGAGTTTGTGCACTTAATTGTCTGACCTCGTATATATACATATATATTTATTTATTTTATAATTATTTATTAAGTATTTTTGCCAGATACTGTTCCAGGTGTTGGGGATACAACAGGGGCTTAAACAGTCATTTGCCTCATGGTGCTTCTCATGGTGGTTTTGTGTAGCAAGACAGATGATAATCAAATTATGAAGAAAAAGCATCATGCTATAGGGGGCGCTATCTTAGATAGGATTTTTCAGGAAAAACGTCTTTGATGGGGTGAAATTTAAACAAAGGCTTACATGAAATGAGGAAAAAACCATGTTGCTACTTTGGGGGGAAAATAGAGATAAAACATCACAATTTATAAAGTGTGTTACAAGTGTATTATTTTCTTTGAGTTCCACAACAGCCATAGGAATAGAGATATATATTATTGTCATTCTTAATTTTGTGGAAACAAGTTAAGAGGGGCCAAGTGAGTTGAGATTAGCTGATTAATGAAGAGACATGTCAAACCCAATCCAAGCTAAATTTTGTAAGTTCAGTAACAAATGTTATTGCTACTTATTAGGCAAGTGACCTTGCAATAGTTACTTACCTTCTCTAAGACTCAGTTACCTAATTATTAAAATTGGTATCCTAACAGCTGCGGCCTCCTAGAGTTATAAGAAGTATAAAATAATCTGTATTAAGTCATAGCAGGAGGTTTGGCACATGTACCTAACAATCCCTGATGCTGGATCAGAGGTCAGGAAACTATAGCCCTTGGGCCAAATCCTGTCTGCTGTCTATTTTTGTAAAGCATGTGAGCTAAGAATGGTTTTCACATTTTAAATGATTGAAAAGTCAAAAGAACATTATATGATATTCAAATTTCATTGCTCATATACAGAGTTTTATTGTACACAGACAGATAAGCTCACTCCTTTATATTTTGTCCATGGTTGTTTCATGCTGCAACAGCAGAGTGAGGAGTTATAACAAAGACCATATGGCCTGCTTGCTGAAAATTTACTATCTGGCCTTTTACAGAAAAATTTTGCTGACCCCTGCTATGAATACAAGTGCTCAGCTTTGCGGCCCAAGCTACATTTCACTTCTTTGATTCTAGAGTAAGTATCTATCATGCCTGATTGTGAGGACTCCAGACTAGGCGTCATTCCAGATCCTTATTTTTCAACCTAACCCTCCTCCATCCAATCTATTAACAAGTCCTGTCATGTCCATGGCCAGGGAATGTTGTGAATCCAGTTGTTTCTGTCTTCAACCACTACTATTTGAGAGACTGAATATGCAAACAGATAATGGCCAGACCATATATATATATATATATATATATATATATATATATATATATATATATATATATATATATGACTCAGACCCACGCCCTGCAGCAACTTGCCCAGGAAACTAAGCCCCTTATCTTTATAGTAAACAGCCCAGGAAGGTAGCTGCTGCAAGTCAGACTTGCATAAAGCCAGATTGCTGTGTCTAGAAACAATCCAAAAAAAGATAAACAGTAATTCTGTAGCAATCAGCCCCAAATGGCCAGGACTTCAATACCAACTGAGAGCTTCCTTAAATTTTGCTTCTGCTTTCAATTTAGGACTAACCGGAGAAAGCCAAATATGCACCCATCTCATAGGATACCCTGCTTCTCCTTAGCATGCCCACAGCTTCCCTATGCCAACAGTTTCCAATCAGGGCATCTCTGAAGCCTTCCGCATCCCCATTCCCTCCTCTACCTGTCTTTGATTCTCTCCTCAAATGAAAGTGATGGTGGCTGACTCCTTTGCTATATAACAAGCTTCAATAAATAGCCTTTGCTTTTCTCACTTGGTTAGTTTTCATTTATTTCCACACACCCTAGACCAAACCACCCTCAGCTCTTGCCTCCACAATACAGAAGCCGCTGAATGGGGTTTCTCTGTCCCTGATCCAGCAGTGTGGTCCTTCTGAAGTATTCTATCTGATCATATCAAGCCTGAGTTTAAAACCTTCCCATTGTACTTAGAATAAAATGCAAATGACCACCTAACCCTAAATGCCCTACAGAGAGTGTTTCCTGACTATTTTTTTAAATTTCATGTCTTGACTCTCCGTTATTCACTTTGCTTTGCTCATGCTTTCTTAGTTTTGTTCCTTCAACTCATCAAGCTCTGTTGTGCCTTAAATCCTTTGCATTGTCCCAGGTCTTGCAAGACAAAAACTGTGCATTTTCAGCTCTGCAAAGATATCTCACACCACCCAATCTAAAGTAGTTCCTTCCTCCCCAATCCCACCTCTTAACTTCTCTATTACTATGTTTGGTTTTCTTAAAGCACTCATCAACATCTGAAAGTATCTTGTTTATTTTCCACCTGTTTATGATCAGTTTCTTTCCCAGTTGTCTAAATATACTTTATTATAGTAGAAACTCCATCTGACATCTTGTCAGTTATAGTTGTAGCATAAAGATGGTATTTTTTTCTCTAACTACATTTATTGGTTTTATCACTCAATTTCTAATGTATTCTAAATGGGGAAGAGGTGGTGTTAATAGGCTGTGCTCAAAATCCCCAGTAACAGATACAGTTTTTTTCCCCTGAAGATGGGATTATACTCTATATTGTATTTGATCATCTTTTTCTTTTCATCTTACCCTGTTTGTACATATTGGCTCCTTTATTCATCTAATAACTCAAATATATATTATTTAGCCATTACCATTGGGATGAATATTTCTAATATTTTATTATACAAACAATGATACAATAAATATTATGTTCTTTTGTTTATTTCTACAAGTATTTCTGTAGAATGTATCAAATGTGGATTTTATCTCAAAGACTATGCCTATTTTAAGTTTGATAGATATTGCTGAATTGCTTTCTAAAGAGCTGTACAAATTTCTATGCTTCTTAACAGCACCTATTTCTCCATTCCTTAAGCAACACTGGATATTGCCAAACTTTTTGTTTGGGTCAATCTGATACGTGAAACATGATATTACATTACTATTTTAACTTTTTCATTCAATATATGAGACTGAACATGTTTATATATATGCGTATGTGTTGGCCATTTGTATTTTTTTCTGTAAATTGCCACATCATATCATTGCTCTTTAAAAATATTGAGTTGTCTTTATCTTATTGATTTTATGAGCTCTTTAAAATATTCTAACATTATTTCTTTTTACTCTTATATATGTTGTAAATATTTCCCATTTGTTACTTATCTTTCAACTTTGCTTTAGGCATCTTGGAGCCAAATCTGTCATGTTTTTCCTTGTGGCTCTTAGATTTTGTGTCTTGTCAATGAAAAACTCAATTAAAAATTATAAATATATTTTCCTAGTTTCTTCTGGTAGTTTTATAGATTTTTAACGTTCAGATTGTTCATCCACCTATACTTCAGTCTAATTGTAAGTGATCTAAATTAAATTTTCCCTTAGTAGATAGCCAGCTGTCTCAACATTATTTACTGAGCTGTCAATTTTCCACCACTGATTTGAAATGTTAAATTTAGCTTATACTAAATATCCACTTGTATATGCATGGTTATTTCTTGATTTTTATTCTTTCTCTTTGAAACAAAATTTAAGAATAGGATATATACAAATTAAACAATGGGATATATACAAAAAGTGCACAAATTATAAGTAAATAGCTTGATGATTTTTACAGAGTGAACATACCATATAACCGTCAGTTAAGTCAAGAAATAAAACTATCACTATTTCAGTAACTTCCATTTTTTAGGTAGTCAATCATATCTTAAAATATTGACAACCATGTCTTTTAAAAATATATTATTCTTGGGCTGGCCGAGTGGTGCGTTGGTTAAGAACTGCCTTGGGATGCCAGAGG
Organism: Hipposideros armiger; assembly: GCF_001890085.2. Taxonomy (NCBI): domain Eukaryota; kingdom Metazoa; phylum Chordata; class Mammalia; order Chiroptera; family Hipposideridae; genus Hipposideros; species Hipposideros armiger. The sequence continues at coordinate 1,524,755 of NW_017731679.1, forward strand.
GTCCCAGTTCGGATCCCACATGTGAGGGCCAGTGACACTGCCCTCTACAGCTAAGATGCTGAACAACAGCTCAGCCTGGAGCTGGGCTGCCGTGGGTTGCTGGCAATGGCATAGGCTGCAGTCCCCTGCTGCAGTGGGCTGCCATAAGCTACCATGTGTAGCCGGCAGCCAGCGTGAGTGGCCAGCAGTCACTGTGAGCGGCCATCCAGAAGCTGGTAACTGATCTGCCTCGCCCGGGAAGAGCGTAATGATGGTGCCAGCTTGGGACCAGTGAAGCAACATCCTCAACAACTAGACTGAAGAACAAAATAACAGCAACTTGTCTGTTGCCCTTCCCCCGATTCCCCAGCGCTGTTCCCCTCCCCCAATTCCCCAATAAAATCTTAAAAAACAAAAACAAACAAACAAAAATGATTCTTTTGTTCCTATTGTATTAGGAGGATCTCCAGAAATGTTAAAAGCAAGGACCTCCTTGTCTTCTTTTTGCTTTAAATAGGGGATGTCTTTGATCTTTTATTAAACATGAGGCTTGCACAGGTTCTTGGTAGATTCTCCCCAATAAAGTAATAGAAAATATTTTTTTTAATTCAAAGTTTATGAAGATTTGAAAAGACATGCATAGGAACTAAGTTTTTGTAAGGCAGTAAGCAGAAAGTCCAAAGGTGACCTTGTTTAGGCTGGCTGTTGCGGACATTAGACTAACTGGGACAAGGATATCCACCTCTTTTACTTAGGAGAGAACTCACTGAAATTCAGCTGCTACCCGCTCTCTGCCCCACTTTCCCAAGAGGGGCTGTAGCGTCCTACTGTTCCAAGGTCTTCAGTAAGAGATGGCTTGCTTTCCCAGGTAATTTTCTGTCAACTGCTTTCACTTCAAACCCAGAGAGCCTGAGGCTAAGTAGCCTGAGTGTTCTCCCCACCCCTGAGTTTGACTCTGATGCTTGAATTATAGGGAAGAGAGATGAGGATGTGAAGGTGGTAGTAGGTTGGGGTTAAGGTGCCTCTACTAGAACAGCCTGGATATACTTTGGGCCAGCAGTGCCCTGGTTTGGTCAGCCTCCCTGCGACATGTTGGGTGGATTAGGGGTGTCCATCTATGCCATCTCTTCCCTTGCTAACTACTGACATACCTGTTTCCTCTTTCCCCTCAAAAGTGTATTCCTTAAACTATGCTGTGTGACATTGTAAAATTCATTCTGAACTTTGTGGGTACAGTTGGTGCCTCAGATTGGATCCACTCTAATAAAGTGGGGAAATTATATAAAATGTTTTAGCATTTATTGAGGTTGTCATGTTTTTAAGCCAATCTGTTAATGATTTCAATTGTACAATATTAATAGATATTTTATTATTAAAACTTTTATTTCTTGTGATAAACTCTAACATGATACAATCCTGAGCCTGATTTGCAAATATTTATTTATCATGAGTAAGAAGACTCTATAGATTCTTTGTGAACAATAATAATTTTGATACAGTGTTTGATAAGCTTTTAATCTTTATTCCTATACTCTGAATAAGTTTGAACAACATAGAAGTTATCTGTTCTTTCTAAATTTGGTAGAACTGATTGCTAAGACTGGGCCTTGTGTATTTTGGGGAAGGATAGATATTGAATATGTTTTCAATACATTTTTTCATTATTGTTTAATTTTGGTTTCTTATCTGTTTTTTTACTCAAATTTTGTAGCTTTAGCCTGTCTGGAAAATTTTCTATTTCATCTAATTTCTCCCACCCCAACCTATTGGAATTAATCTCTGTTATTATCTTTAAAAAATATCTTCCAAAATTACTTTTTTTGTTCCTAATTTTATTTATTGATACCTTTTTTTCTAAAAAAGATTTTCTAAAGAACTAGTTTTAAAATTGTTTCAGTATTTTTTCTAATTTTAACTCATTAATTTTTCTATTATTTTTATAAATACTAACTACTTACTATAGGTTGATTTTGTTACTATAATTTTGCTTATATTAAATGCTTACTTCATTTATTTCCAATTCTTTCTAATATATGCATTTAAGTCTTTTTTTTTTTTTGCTACGTGCTTCTTTGTTCATCACAGATTTTGTCAGTAATTTCTTAATAGTTTCTAACTTTATTTTTTATTTCCTTTTTAATGTAAGAAATTTATAAGGGTATTTTTAAATTTCAAAGAGAGAGATTTTATGCACTGTTTTTCAGTACATATATTGAGCAACTTGTTTTTTGGTTCATAATATACTTACTTTTCTCCCAAGTCAGTGCATTTAGTAAGTCCTTCATTCTCCTAAAAGTTGCATTGCATTAAATTTTATGGATGTATCACAATTTATTTAACCATTACCATAAAGGTGGAAATTTAGGTTGTTTGGAATTTGGCTCTGGCAAAGAGTGCTGCAAAAATAGTCTGTATCTCTGAGCAAATATGCCGGCATTTCTTCAGGAGAGCATCCTAGAATTGGAATTATAGGGCAAAATCTCATATATTAAATTAGATAGATATCATCTAATTGGACTCTAAAAGGTTTTATTAATATATGTACAAAACAATGCTGTTTTCCTTCATTCTTGCCTTCAGTAGATGTTGTCAATCCTGTGTGTGTGTGTGTGTGTGTGTGTGTGTGTGTGTGTGTGTGTGCGCGCGTGTGTATGTATTACTCTGATTGTGGTAGGCAGAATGAATAATGGCTCCCGAAGATGCTACGTTCTTATTCTCAGAACCTGGCAAATTTTACTTTGCAGATGTGATTAAGGTTATGGATCTAGAGAGGGGGAGATTATCCTCATTATCTTTTCCAGGTGGACCTAATATCATCACACAAACTTGTAGAAATGGAAGAGGGAGGCAGAGCAGAGGGTCAGAGAAATGTAACATGGGGATTTGACCCATTGTTGCTGTCTTTAAAGATGGAAGTAGGAAACCATGAGCCAGAGAATGTGGTAGCTTCTAAAACCTGGAAATGGTCCTTAGTTTATAGCTAACAAGCAAACCAGGACCTTAGTCCCATAACCAACCATAAGGGACTGAATTCTACAAACAACCTGAAAAAATAGAAAACATCATTCCTAGAGCCACCAGAAAGCAAGGCGGCCTGCCATCGCCTTGATTTTAGCCGACTGAGATCTATGTTAGATTTCTGACCTATACAACTATAAGGTAATAACTTTGAGTGGTTTTAAGCTACTAAATTGTGATAATTCATTACAGCAGAAATAGAAAACTAATACACTGATGCTTGGCTCTTTGTTCCTGAGAACTAGTAAAATGAAGCATTTTGTTTTTAATTTATAGTGTTGAATTGTGACTTAAGAAATGTGGTCTAAGTTCTTATTTAAAATTTTGTCAATATTTCCTGTGAGGCCTAGGGTGCCAGTGTGGGCTCTGTCTCCTGATGGGACCCTGATTAACACCCTAGTGTATGTAAATATTCCACTTTTATCTGAAATAATACATACTCACTGTTGTATATTGCTATTAAAGATATATTAGATCAAATTTAAACAGTTATTTAAATCCTCTATATCTTTACTTATTTATTTATTTTTTTAATATTTGCTTTTCACTCATTCCGCTTTTATGCTTATTGTCTTTTTCTTTTCAATTTCCTATAGTTCTTTTTTCTTATTTTTTTCCCTTTAGTGGCTTGAAGTTATATTCTCTATTTCTATACATTTAATATTTTCCCCTGATACTGTTACCACATATATTTAAGCAAAAATCTAATGTTTACATATTAACACCCTTCATGTACAATTAAAGAACATTTGACCTTCTGAATAACATGCTAGAACATTTCAGTACTGTGTCTTTGTTTAACCTTCAATATTATGCATTGTTATTATTATTACTATTATTAGCTAATACAGACTATTTTAACTAGATTTATCTACATGCTAACAGTTCCTTTTTTTTCATCTTTGGTGTATTGCAGATGCATTACAACTTTCAAGGTGTGAATTTCTTCTTATTTGAGATACATTGTGTTTCTTATTTTTGTGGATTCACATTTTTCATCAGTTCTTGAAAATTCTGCCATTATCTCTTCAAATAGTTCCTGTCCTCTATTTTCTTCATTCATTCCTGGGAATCTGGCATGATGTATGTTAAACCCCATTTTATCCTCTAGGTCTCTTGATTTATCTTTCATATTTTCTAGTCTTTTTATTTTCTGTGCTGCCGTTATGTTTCTCAGTGTATAATATACTGCCTTCTCCATTGATATATTGTTTTCAACAATTTTATTTTACATTTTCAAAATTCTATTTGCTTATTGTAAAAATATGCCGGTGACTCTGGATCGCATTCTTTTGTCATTTGCTCATTTTGGTATTTCCGTTCTTAAAAAAATTATTTAACTATATTATACAAGTTCTTTTATATTGCATATGTGATCATTTTAATACCTGAAATTCTTGGGCACTTAAATTTGTGTTTATTATTAATGTTCAGTTTCATTCATAGAAACTTGTTTCCTTCAGTTTACATTCCCTTGACTGTAGGCTCATCTATGTTTGATCTGAATTTGTGGTAATCTTAGGGGCTTAAATTGATGATACTTTCCCCTTAAAGTATATTTACTATTGCTCCTTCTGTAGACTAGAGGGTACCAGTGACTTTAAACCAAGAATGTAATCACCTTGGTTCCCTTGGAAACTAAGGCCGGGTGCAGTGCTGGAGCATCATTTATCCATCAGGCACCCCCACCTTGCACATTTTCCTAGAACTTTTGCTTCTCTTTCAGTTATAACTACGTTTTTTTCTCTTGCAGTTTTGCTAAATTTCCTGAAAGGTCAATAATACAGTAAATATTTTATAGTGAGAAATCCTTCAAGTTTTCTGTTGCCCCATATTCCCTGAAGAAGAAACTGCCTTTTTTTATTTCTAATAACTTTTCCTTTTTAAATTATAAATCTGTGTAATTACATACATTAATATTTGTTACTGTTGTAACTTTTTAATGTATTGCATCTTTTATCAGTATAAAATATCACTTTTTGTCATGTCACATTTAATGCTTTTTTCCCTTGAGTGCTATTTTTCCGATATTTATGATGTCACTTTTGCTCTCCTTTTGTTAGCATTTCCTTATTATTGGTTTGTTTCTCACTTATTAATTTTTTTGAATTTTTTTTAGTTTTTAAGTATTTATTGAAAAACACATTATACATACTAGACCTACTGTGTAGCACCAGGGGTGCCAAAAAAAAATGTATACACATTTTAAGAGATGTTTAACACTTTGGTCAGCACTGCTCAAACAGTAGTTCGTCATAATCAGAAATGTCTGGACATTGATGGTGACCACTTTGAGCACCTCTTGTAATGGCAGAAGTCAAACATGACTTCTATTCATCTTTTGTTATTGGTATATATTGAGTATTATTGGGTTGTCGGAAAAGTCATGACAAATTTTTGCAACGAAAAACACATCATGACTTTTCCGGCAACCTAATACATACAATTTTAATGCAGCTTTTCTTTCTTAAAATGTGTATACATTTTTTTGGCACCCTCTGTATATTTGTACATTTTCCTTATGTATGGTTTCATTTCTTATTTTCAGTTCTTTAGGGACCTGCCAGTCTAAAGTTTTATATTTTCAGTTAAGGGAAATAAATAATTTATTTTCTCCTTATATTCTCTTTTTTCTATTCATTTAAAGTTTCAATAGATTCTGGGATTTCTGGATCTATTTTACATGTTAAAAGTTAGTATTTCTTACAATTTCTTTTTCCACTTGCCTTGCATAATGGGATAATCTCATATTCGAATCTTTTGGTAAACTGAATCTTTCAGTAACTAATTTTCAACTATATTCTGCTAGTCAGCCATTTTATTAAAATTTTATTTTAGCAAATATGTTTTGAAAGTTTCAATTACTCTCTTTTATTGTAGTTTATTTTCTTTCTTTTTTTAAATACAGAAGTAACATTCTCAAAACTTCCTAAGAATATTTTTTAACTGTAATTTTTCAATTTCACTTTTTCACGTATTAATTCTGATCCCTGGAAATTAGGTCTATATCTGACTTCTATGACTCTCTTATCTTTCTTTCTTTTACTTTGTTTGTCTATCTTAATTTTTGATTGCCCATTTGTATTTATAGATTAGGGTTCACAATAACCTCATCAGTAGCTATCATTATATTGTCTGACTGAGGATCTCCGTTCTTAAGACAGTGGTCCTGGTTTCTATTACAGGTATTAGAGCTTTTATGGTTTTGTGAAAGTCGGGCTTGAGTCTTACAACTGTGTGGCATTTTTGTTGGCTGGATTTTTCTTTTTTATGAGGAGACTCTTTGTCCTTTGTGATGGCTGTAAGTTACCTGGGTCAAGGTCTTATTTCACTTGTCTTAGGGCTCGCTCTGTTATCTCCCAGGAGTAGAACTAAGTAGTGAACAAATCAGCCTTTTTCCTTTTCTTCCAATTCCCTCTGTTCATGAAGTTGCTTTTGGTTGGTAAGGAAAAATTCGCCTTTTGGGTGGTGCTCTGTTTTGTGATTTTTGGTTCCTTTGGAGGCTTTGGTTTCTTAGCTCTGCTTGATTTTATTTAACATTCATATACACGTACACACATGCACACTTGCTCGCTCTGACCCAAAGGCTGTGCACACATGGGACTACCCTAAGCCCAAATAGGGGGAAAGAACTGCCCATGCGCAGGCCACAAATCTGTAGCCTTCCCAGAGCCTGAAGGGCCCTGGGCAACCACGCGGGCTTCTGGCGCAGAACCCTGAGGCCCCAATTTGATGTCTGCTAAGGTCTAAGGCTGTAGCTAGGTGAACGCGCCATTTCATTCTGCAATAAGAAAATAAGGTGTGTCAGGCCAGCAAACACCTGAATGGGAACCCGCCTGTTAATACCCAGTGCTGTCAACTTCCACGGCCTGTTTCTCTTCTTCCTGCAGATGTGAGTACAGTGCCCTCCTAAAACCGCTTGTCTCTACATCCTTGCAAACCACAGACCATATCACCCTTACCTGCCTAGTGCTTCTGATAGCTAAAGGAACCTGGCACTGCAGCTCTGTTACCACCTGGGCACACGCAGATCTAGGACTTATATGGGGTTGCTGGTGCTCCATCCCCGACGCCCCAGAGAAATATTCATTACAGCTTCTACAGTCCACAGGGCACCTACATTTTACTCACACACACTAGCCTTCCAAAACAATGGCTTAATGCCCTTAATGAACTATGTAGAGTAGGCATTTTCACCACTAGACCTGAGCAGCTATCACGTTGAATGAAATGGCCTTCTCAGCACAAGTGGAGCCCAAGGGAAAACACAGCCTTCGTTCCCTGAACCCAAGGTATTCAGTACACAGTGCACAGCTGGCCCTAAGTCACCTTGGGCTCCCCAGCTGGACACAGTTCTGGAGAAAAAGCAAGATGCTCAGTCAAATTAGTGTACTTCACGCATTAGGGAGAAAAAAAATGTAACACACACACACACACATCTCACTCTGTCACACAAAAATACAGCAAACAAACAAACAAACAGCACCCAGGTACTCACACACATCCTCAGGGCTAGTTCTTCTTCCCCACAGCTGCCAGGTGTCTGGCATTTGTCCCAGGAGATCATTTTTGTCTGTTCTGGAGCTTTTGCCTTAAAAAGCAGCCCCAGGGCATTTCTGTCTTTTCCTAACCCAGCCCATCCACCAGCGCCCAGTGATGGGGGAACTGGCTCCTTCACCTGTCTATCAGGAAATAGTCTTTCTTTTGAATACTATGTAGGATGCTCAAGGGAGGGGCAGGGACCATGTCTGGATGGGTGGAGTGTGGGCAAACAGGGAACAGTTGGAGCCTACAGGGTGTGGTATGCGACTTCGAGTGTGTGAGGGGAGTAAGTGAGAGTCCTGATGGAGGGTCAGGGAAAGAACAGGCTAAGATAACCTGAGGATCGGGGTGGCTCAGAGAATGCTAGAATCAGGCCGGAGGCGCTGCAGCCACGACACTTCCTGGAGGAAGCAGGATCTCGCGGGAACTTGGGAGATCCCCCGGGATACAGGGGAGTCCCTGGATGAGAAACACCTGGGTGCCCTGGTGCTAAAGGTCCCTCACTCCAGGCTCTTTCATAAGGATTTTGGTTTACATCACACAACCCCCAAAGTTTGTAGACTCCTTAACCCTCTCCAATCAGAGGTGCAGTGAAGTGGAGCCTGGGCCCATTGGCCAAGCCAGGGAACGTAATCTGGCCCAAATGGTGTGCAGAGGAGTCAACTGCACATGAACAGTCCCCCAAGTTACAGCCTTCAAGGATCTGAAGGGCCCGTGGCAGTGACTTGGGCTTCTTCTTGTGGGGCCCCAATTCAACTTCTGGTAAGTTCCAAGGTTGCAGCAACTCGATCACATTTTATACTTTTAAAAATAACAGCTTTAAAAAAAACCCTATAATATACATAGCATACAACTCACCCATTCAAAGTGTATAGTTCAGTGTTTTAGTTTACTCAAAATATTGTTGAAACATCATCACTATCTAATTTCAGAAGAGTTTTCAGAAAACATTTTATCACCCTCCCCAAAGAAACCCCATATATTGGCATCCACCTCCCAGTCATTCCTCCCCTCAGTCTCTGGCAACAACTAATTTACTTTCTGTCCTGATGGATTTGTCTGTTTTGGGAATTTCATATAAAAGGAATCATACAATATGTAGTCTTTTATGTCTGGCTTCTAATGCTTAGCATAACATGTTCAAGGTTCAAGCATGTTGTACCATGTATCAGTACTTCATTCCTTTACTCGGTTGAAAAACATTTTATTATGTGGATATTACCACATTTGTTTATCCATTCATAAGTCATTTTGACCTTTTGATTATTATGAATAATGCTGCTATAAGTATTCATATACAGCTTTTGTGTGGATGTATGTTTCATTTCTCTTGGGAATATACCTAAGACAGAAATTTTTTGTTCATGTGGTAACTCTGTTTAACATTTTGGGGAACTGCCTAACTGTTTTACAAAGTGACTATACCATTTTGCATTTCCACCAGGTATGTATGAGGCTGACAATTTCTCTACATGTTTGCCAACACTTGTTATTATACATATTTTTTTATTATAGCCATTCTAGTGGGGTGAAGTGGTACCTCATTGTGGTTTTAATTTGCATTTATCTGATAGCTAATTTTAGAGTATCTTTTCATGTGCCTATTAGCCATTTACATATATTCTTTGAAGAAATGTCTATTTAAATCCTTGCCCATTTTTAAATTGGGTATTTGTCTTTTTCTTGAGTTGTAAGTGTTCCTTATATATTCTAGATACAAATCCCTTGTTATATATATGATTTGCAGATATTTTCTTCAATTCTGTGGGTTGTTTCTTCTTGAGGTGTTCTTTTGATAATAAACATTTTTTTCTTTAAAGACTTTATTGGGGAATTGGGGAAGAGGAACAGTGTTGGGGAATTGGGGAAAGGGAACCACCAAGTTGTTGTCTTTCAATCTTACTTGTGGAGGGTGCAGCTAGCTCAGCTCCAAGTCCAGTCGCCATGGCCTCCTGTCAGCAGCTTGAAGCCTCTGCGCTCAAGGTGCTGTGTTCAATCTTAGTTGCGGGTGGGTGTAGCCCACCATCCCATGTGGGAGTTGAACTGGCAACCTTATTGTTAGGAGAACGTGCTCTCACTAGCTGACCCATCCTGCCAACTGTTGGCAGCTCAGCAGCAGCTCAGCTCGGGCGCAGCTCACTGGCCCATGTGGGAATTGAACTGGTGACCCTGTTGCTCAGAGCTCGTGCTCTTAACCAACTGAGCCACTCGGCAGGTCATAATAAACATTTTTAAAATTCACAAAGTTTACTTATCTATTTTTTCTTTGGTTGCTTGTGCTTTTGATATCATATCTAAGAAAGCATTGCCTGATCCAAGGTTACAAAGATATACCCCTATGTCTTAGAAGATATACTCCTATGTCTTATGTTCTTAAAGTTTGATCTATGATCTTATTGAGTTAATTTTTGTATATGGTGTGAGGTAGAGACATTTTCTAATAACCTTCTTTAATTCTTTGGATATGGTTTAAAATTTTCTCTTAACATAATTATGATAGCTAATTTAAAGTCTGTGTCTATTAATCTGGGCTTCCCAGGGACAGCTTCTATCTCTTGCTTTTTCTCTCTGTATATTGACCATACAGTATGTCTTCACTTAACATCATAGATAGGTGCCATGACTGTACGAGAAACAGTTTATAATGAAACCAATTTTACTGTAGGCTAATTCATAGAAACAAGAGTTAAGTGCCTAAGCATGTCATCAACATTATAATAACATGACGGTGAATGAAGCATTATTATTTGAGGACCTGCTCTACTTTTCCTGTTTCTTTGAGTGTCTTCTACTTTTTTGTTGAAAAGTGCACATTTAAAATAATACAATGTGGTAACTTTGGATATTAAATCCCCCCCCCCCACACCAGGGACTGTTGTTGTTGCTATTTGTGGCCATTTGTTTGTCTAGTTACTTTCCTGGAATAATTATGTAAAGTCTGTGTTCTTTGTTGTGGTCTACTACTGATGTCTCCATTTGGTTAATCAAGCGGTCAGCTCATGAATGGACAGAGATTTCCATGAATACTTTTAGCAGTAGGTTTCCCAGTCTGTGTGTGTGTGTTGGGAGCGTTTTTTGAATGCTCCAACTTACAGTCTCATAACTCTGCCATGGCATTAACTTTACCTGTGCAGATCCTCAAGGTCAGTCAGAGGTGAGAAATTAGCATGTTTTTAAGTCTTCCCAGAAACGCACATAGCCCTACACATGCACATGGATTCTAGAGTCCGGTGATATATCAGAGTTTTTCCAAGTTTCCTATGGACACTTAATTTCCAAGCTTTTGCTTTTAAGCTTTGTTTGGTCATACTCTTATTAGCTCTACCTGATATTACCTCCTCCAGCAGTTTGTATATTAAACAACTGCCACTTCAGTTGACAAACATGTTAATTGGTTTTTTAGCAAATGCCCTGGAGATATGTCAATTTGCACAGAGTGCCCTCTGCCCCTAGTCAAATAAAGACAAAACTTGAGAATGGTGTTTTTCAGGGAGCTGCTAGACAGGTCAAATAGTGATATTGTTTGGGGAACAGGCTTTTGGGGAAGTTCCAAACTCATTCTGCCCTCTCTGGTGGTTGCCAGGCCCAAGGGTTCCACAGCTGCCACCATTGTGAAGCTGTTGGTTTTTCAAGGTTACCGCAAGTCTGGGAAGAGAAGATGTGATTAGGGTAAGTTAAAATACCAAAAGAAAATTTGCTGTTCTTACCAAGTTTCAGCTGGTTTTCTTTTTTTTTTTTTAAGATTTTTTTTTTAAATTGGGGAATTGGGGGTATGGGAACAGTGCTGGGGAATTGGGGGAAGGGGAACAGACAAGTTGCTGTCGGGTTTTTTTTGTTCTTCAGTCTAGTTGTGGAGGACCTTGCTTCACTGGCCCAAGTTGGCACATCATTGCGCTCTTCCCGGGCGAGGCAGATCAGTCGCTGGCTTCTGGACGGCCGCTCACTGTGGCTGCTGGCCACTCACGCTGGCTGCTGGCTACACACGGTAGCCCATGGCAATCCACTGCCACAGGGGCTGCAGCCTATGCCGTCGCCAGTGACTCACGGCAGCCCAGCTCCAGGTTGAGCTGTTGTTCAGCATCTTAGCTGTGGAGGGCAGTGTCACTGTCCCTCATATGTGGGATCTGAACCAGGGCCCTCTGGCATCCCAAGCCAGTTCTTAACCATTGTGCCACTCGGCTGGCCCTCAGCTGGTTTTCTTGAATAAATACTCACTGGATTGTTTAAAGTCTTTAGTTAATTTCGGAGCTCTGAAAAAGTTAATTTTGATGATTTTTTTACCAGTGTTCTTTCTCATTGCTTTAGATATTCAAAGGTCCGATTTACCATTCTCAAAGTGCTGTGATGTACTGAAGGTTGATTATTTTCTAATTTGGTGTTTTTGTGACAATCTTAATTTTGTAAACAATTCAAAATAAGAGTAATACAGAGATTGCCATAAATAAACATGAGACAACAATGTACAGTAGTCCCCTCTTATCCACAGTTTCTTTTTCTGTGGTTTTAGTCACTCATGGTCAATGGCAATGGAAAATTCCAAAAATAAACAATTCCTAAGCTTTAAATTGTATGCCATCCTGTGTAGCATGATTATATCTCCCACCAACTGTCTCTGTCCTGCCTGGGATGTGAATCATACCTTTGTCCAGCACATCCAAGCTGTAGATGCTACCTGCCCAGTTAGTCACTTAGTAGGTGTCTTTGTTATCACATTGACTATCGTAGTATAGCAGTTCTCATGTTCAAATGACCCTTATTGTACTTAATAATGGTCCCAAAGTGCAAGAGTAGTGAAGCTGGCAATTTGGATAAACCAAAGAGAAGTTGAGAATTGCTTCCTTTAAGTGAAAAGGTGAAAGTTCTTGACTTAATAAGGAGAGAAAGAGAACCATATGCTAAGGTTGCTAAAATCTACAGTAAGAACAAATTTATCTGTGAAATTGCCTAATTAACAAGTTAAACTTTATCATAGGTATGTATGTATAGGAAAAAAACAGTATATGGAGGGTGTCAAAATAGGTATACACATTTTAAGAAAGGAAAAAACTATATTAAAATTATAATACTCTGGGCCGGCCAAGTGGCCCAGTTGGTTAAGAGCTTGCTCAAGAGTGAGAGCTCTGAGCAACAGGGTCGCTGGTTCGATTCCTGGCCCGAGCTGAGCTGCCACTGAGCTGCCAACAGGTGGCAGGATGGCTCAGATAAAATAAATAAATAAATAAATAAAATTGTAATACTCAATATATACCAATAACAAAAGGTGAATACAAGTCATGTGCATACATTTTTTGGCACCCCCAGTATATACGGATTAGTACTATGCGTGGGTTCAGGCATCCACTGGAGGTCTTGGAAAATATCCCCTGTGAATAATGGGGGACTACTATATCTAGCTCTCATAACCTTTTTATCATTGTTGACTCTTTAGGAGTCTATCAATAATAAAAAATTATCATGGTTTGATTACTTGATTGTTTCTGTCCTAAGGAGTTTTCTATCTTTAAAAAGCATTGAAGTAATTGATGACCTAGGTTCATGGCTAAGAGCTCCAGCTTTGTTTTCTGAAAAACATGAGTTTAATCTTTGTTTTCTTCTAAGTGTATTGTATGACTTTAGACATATTGTTAATGTCTCTGACTTTCAATCTTCTCATTTATAAAATAGAAACCATAATATATACCTCATAGAGTTATGTTGAAGATTGAATGACAAAATGTATGCCAAGCTCTTTTCTCAATAAATGGTACCTGTTATTATTTAAAATTGGAGCTGGTGATTTAGATATAATTTCAGTAGGGGAAATTAGCAGGTGGGATGGTTTATTCATTGTCAGGAATTTAACATCCTCCCACCTCTTTCATTTGGTTACTTTGAAAATTTCCACACTAATTTTTCTGCTGTGAGTTATTTGGTAACATTTATTTATATATTTCAATTTCAAAGAACAGTAGTGAGAGTCCTTCCTCTGATAGTATCCCCAACAGTTCCATTGATTTGCTTTTTACCTAGTGTCAAGAATCCTGGTAGAGGTTACTTTTTATCCAGATTGATCAGTAGGTCGACCAGTAGTAGGCTTAACCCTTCATGTAACATAATAAGTATATAACTGCATGCCAGTAATAAACACAGATGTTTCACAGAATGTTATCTGTGTTTACTAGTTAAGTATATATAACCAGCTCTAGATAGCAGTATCATCCAAATGTTAAAATATTGCTTGCTTTTATATTTTCCAATATCAGATTATGCTGTTATCCAGTAACAGGTACTAAATTTATCAAATAGATAAAATGAAAAGGGTGTCACTTTTATAAATTTCAGTAGTGTTTGCACAAATTATGAATAACAAAAATTAAATTCGGTAGTACACAAATAACAAAAATTTAAATTAAGCAAATGTACATACAAACATTTATTTAAATTATTTTCTCAATTAAATAGACTAAAGCATCCCACACAATCTTGCTTTTGGGACTCACAATAAATAATTATCCAAGTATTTTGTTTAGCTATATTCAAATCCTGAGTACTTGATGAGCACATATTTATGATAAAATTATAATTTTTGTTAGTAATCCTTAACTTTGAGTTGCCACCCAGAAAGTTTATTAGAAGTAGGATATGTAGAGAATATCAATTGCTTTACAAAGTGTGTGAATTTTGTCAGTCAAATGTGATTGTTTTTTCCAAGGATTAGGGCATCTTCTTTGTCTAGTCTTGTGCTTCTTGTTGTGTTTTGGTGAGGATCGTCTATGCTATCCATATGTGTGATCTGCTCACTCAGCCCAGTGTCCTTTTCAGAGATTACTTCTGTGTTCTTTCTTTTTTCTTTTAAAGACTTTATTGGGGAATTGGGGGAGGGGAACAGACAAGTTGCTGTTCTTTTGTTCTTCAGTCTAGTTGTGGAGGACGTTGCTTCACTGGCCCATGTTGGTGTTATCATTGCACTCGTCCTGGGTGAGGCAGATAGGTCACTGGCCTCTAGACGGTAGCTCATGGCAGCTCTTGGCAGCTCACGTGGGCTGCCGACCACTCATGCTGGCTGCTGGACACACACGGTAGCTTATGGCAGCCCACTGCAGCAGGGGCTGCAGCCTACATCGTCGACTCACAGCAGCCCAGCTCCACGTCGAGCTGTTGTTCACCATCTTAGCTGTAGAGGGCAGTGTCACTGGCCCTCATATGTGGAATCCAAACCGGGGCCCTGCTCCTCAGAGCTGGCGTCCCAAGCCAGCTCTTAAGCAACACGCCCCTCGGCCGTCCCATCTGTATTCTTCCTTACCGTGCACTTTCATTTAGTTCGAGATTTAAGAAAATAGTTATTTCTAGCATATTTTATGCACGATTTGAAATAAAAAAATAGTACTCTTTTTTTCAGGACTGAAAGAAATTAGAGTATGAGCCCAGAGTACGTGTGGGGAAAAAAGGTAATTGGAATAGAGCACTGAACTCAAACATTATAGGCCAGAGTGTTCCCGTAGTCATCTTTACCATTTGGCTGTCCTTTTATTTATAGGTAAATGGGTCTAGAATTATTTGACAAGTGGCATCTATAGTGCTTTCTCTAGGATCCAAAGAGATTTTGCCCCATAGTAAAAATTGGAGGAGGGCTAATATTTATTGAGGGACTACAATGATCCAGATGTAGTGATGAGAAGTTCTTCACACATTACTTAAACTTTGCCCAGTCATTAGGAGTAGTCATGACTATTTTCTTTTTCATTTATCTTCAGGCAAGAAAATTTTTGCTTACAGAGGTTCAATATTTTATCAAAGGTCAAACCACTAGTAAAGATGGAGCCTCAATACCAAGCAGGGTATGCAAAATACCTAATTCCATGTCATTTTCAATATACTTTCTTGAGAGTAGTAAACGCTCAGATTAAGGAGGTAGAACATTTATGTAACTTTCAGGATAGCAGTAGTGGTTCAAAAATGGCAGCAGCAGTATCTTTCCCTGATGTTGACAGGTAAGGAAATATAAATCAGGTAATGTTATATTCCTTCATTCTTCTTCCCGCCCCACCCCCACACCACGCAAACATTTAAAGAATTTATTTTAGTTGTTGTCTATAAAACAAAACAAAAAACCTAAATATACCTCCCATTTCTGCTATGTAGAATGACTGTGAGTCCAAACATAAAGAGCCTATTGAACATCCAACTTAATAAGAATCACTTATTTCTTTTCTTTTTTTTTTTAACGATTTTATTGGGGAATGGGGGAGGGAGCAGCATTGGGGAATTGGAAAAGGGGCACAAACAAGTGCACTCATTCTGGCTTGCCGGTCACTCATGGTAGCTCATGGCAGCCCACTGCAGCCCCACTGCAGCCTATGCTGTCGCCGGCGACTCATGTCCGTCCAGCTCCAGGTCGAGCTGTTGTTCACCATCTTAGCTGTAGAGGGCAGTGTCACTGACCTATGTGGGTTCTGAACTGTGACCCTGCTGCTCAGTGCTTGGGCTCCCAAGCCAACTCTTAACCAATGAGCCACTTGGCCAGACAAGAGTCACTTATTTCTTAATGGGGACACAAATAATTCTCATTATTTTATATTTTATTTCCTCTATAGATCCAGAGCTCCACTTGGAGGACCTATTCAGTGACTAGAGCACATTTATTATCTTTTTATGTTTAATAATTTTTGTGACCCACCCAGATCCACTCTCCAATTCTCTCTCTCTCTCTCTCTCTCTCTCTCTCTCTCTCTCTCTCTGTCTTGGGAGGCTGACCTTCATGAAGTACATCAATGTGACCTCCTGCTTCCTGGCTTCCTGTTGGGCTTCTCAGTGGCAGTCATCATCAGTGGATTGGAGAGTTGTAGGAGAATAACATTGGGTATTTTTTTCTTCCTGATTTGTGTCCTGCTGTATCGCCATAAAGTGCTTGAATCTATCTACAACAGACCACTGCTGCTTTAGCTATAATTACTCTAGTCAGGTTCCAGCAACTTTTCCCTCTCCATTTTCTTCAGACCTGGGAGTAAAAGCAACTATGGCTTGCTGGTTTCCCTTATGCTTGCCTATAATCTTGTATTCCCTTTGAGTATGAAATCTGTTTCCTCCTGGGAGCCTGACTGAGACATGGCTAAATACTTAGCAACATACCAGCCTCTGTATTCTAGACAGATTATTAACCTGGTTGGGGCGGGGGAAGGGGGTGGAGGGGGGTGGGCACAACTAACATGTAAAGACAGATACCAGAACATATGCGATGAAATATACAAATACAAATTAATATAGCCAAGGGACCCAATAATAAGTGTGAAAATGGAAAAGGGAAACTGGGGTTAGTGAGGTTTCTTGAAACTTCAAAAGTATAAGTATGGTAGAGTAAAGCTATTTTTTTTTTTTTTTAAGATTTTATTGGGGAATTGGGGGAGGGGAACAGCACTGGGGAATCAGGGGAATGGGAGCAGACAAGCATCTTAGCTGTGGAGGGCAGTGTCACTGGTCCTCATATGTGGGATCCGAACCGGGGCCCTCTGGCATCCCAAGCCAGTTCTTAACCAACGCACCACTCGGCCGGCCCATCTAATTGTTTTTTAAATTGCCCTCAGTATTCTAAGCAGTTTTGTTCTCAAGATATAGGACATGATTTAAATTGGATCATCTTTGATATAAACACACAGTAATTAATTTCAAAATATGATAAATGAAAGCTATTCTCTTCCTAAGACATTGAATGGTATAGTACTCATGAAATTTGTCATTTGGATGCCTTTATGGAATTTGACTTTTGAGTGGGACAGTCCTTTGGAAACTGACCACTGGGTGATACAGTCTTTATGCAAATTGACCTTTGGGTAGTGCAGTTCTTCAGGAATTTGATCTCAACTGGTACAGTTCTTATCTGATTTGACTTTCTAAAGTCATTGGATGAGTGTTCAGTGGGATATGTACTACAATATTCAGCAAAGTCGCAACTCATATCTGATAAAGGACTTGAACCCAGAGTTTATAAAAACAATAAGAAGACAAACAATCCAATTTAACAAATGGACAAGATTTTTAAGTAGCCATTTTACCAAATAGGCCCATGAAAAGATGTTCAACATGATTAGTTACTCGGGAAATACAAGTTAAAGTCATATTGAGACACCACTATAGACACACTATATGGCTAAAATTTTAAAAATTGGCAATATCAAGTGATAATGGGATTGTGGTACAATTGGTAATCTCTTACTTTGATGACAGAAATACAAAATGATACAGCCACTTTGGAAAACACAATTTTTTATAAAGATAAACACATCACATGATTTAGCAATTCTACTTCTAATTATTTAACCAAAAGAAATACAAACTGGTCCACATGAAGGCCTATGCTCAAATGTTCATGAAATCTTTACTCATAATCACCAAAAACTAAAAACAAGATTAATGTCCATCAAATGATGACTGGATAAATAAATTGTGTTCTCTTCATACAATGGAATGCTGTTTAGCAATACAAAGAAATAAACTACAAATACCTAAGACAACATGGATGGATCTCAAAAGCATTATGCTAAGTGAATGAAGTCAGAGACAAAGGACTACATACTGTAGGATTCCATTTATATTATGTTCTAGAAAAGGCAAACTCATAGGGACAGAAAACAAATTAGTGGTTGCCTGTGGCTGGGGGTTAGGGGGATGGTATACCCCAAAAAGGAGTAAAGGAGCTTTTCCAGATGATAGAAATGTTCTGATTCTTGGTTGTGGTGGTGTTTACATGACTTTACATTTATTAAAACTCAGCAAGCTTCATTTAAAAGAGTGAGTTTTATTGTATATAATTATAACTCAATAAAGCTGACTTTAAGAAAAAAGAATCCAGCAAAGTCTACTTCTTGATAATGATTGGATATTCAATTATGCTCTAAAGTTGTTGATATATTGTGTATTTTGATATTGGGCATACTTCAGTGTAATGCACATTATTTGGAAATTCCAACTCTAAAGGATATGAGATTATCTGTACATCTGAATAGCATGTTATTGGAAAAGTAGAGTAAGCTAAAAGAACTTATTTCTTCTGCTAAAAACACCTTACTTATTTGCTCTTGTGCAACAGAAATACTTGTGCATATTATGAATGGTGGGTAAAGATGAAGTAGCTGAGAAATTCTAGGAGAGGAGGAAAGACTGGAGTCAATGGTCCTTGAAAATGATAATTTCCAATTAAGGAAAATAAGCAATTCAAAGAGCTACCGCCAACAAAAACTGGTTTTGCATAAATCTAAGCTGATCAAGACTAAGGAGTTCTTTTTACAGTTACCTGGAAGAGCTCTGGAAGTAACTCCAAAAGGGACTCCTTAGTTATATCTCAGTAAAGCTGGGAATAAGAAGAAAGCTAGGGAAATCATAGACATTCGTGTCTATTTGTTTTTGTATTATATTATACCCACTTGGAGAGAAGAAACAAGATTTCATAAAATAAGTTTTATAGATTTCTCAGCATTCGATTACTTTACAAAGCTTAAGCAAAATTAAAATAATATTTTCATGTTGGCAATCTCTGTGTTCAAAAAGCTGTGACAGTGGTGTTATTTTTTAATTTTTTATTTTTATGTTGGTTTCTCAGATGCCTCCAACCCTTTCTGAAACAACAACAAACATATTTTTATGTTTGTGTATGATTGGGAGAATTACAAATATATATTTTGCTGTAATCATGTCTTCACTTAAACCAGTTCCAAGTGCATTTTACAGTCTATGATAGTTATAGGCAGTTCTAAGAAGGGCCTGCAACTATTACCTGCTGAGTCTGGTTCTGTACTCTAAAAAATAATTTATCCAACTTTTGTTTTGGTTATTTCTGCCAAACCATAAACAGCTAATAATAGCAAGTTTTTGACATTATCTGGCACCATCAATTAAATTACATAAAGAAAAACAGAAATTTCCTATCTCTGTGAAGTGGGTGTATTAAATGCCATAGATTTTTTAGGTGATTCATTAAAATTAAAGTAGTTGAAAACCTGCTGACAGAATCCAAAAGGAACTTGGCAGTGGGTTCCTAGTACAAACTTTGAACAGACAAGATCTTTGCAGATTTTATTAAAGGGCGTTTCCCTCCCTTTCTGCTTTATCCAGTCCATGAAACAATTTTTAGGAGATAATTAAAATTGATCCATGTACTACCTACGTGATCCTTTAATTTTGTGTGTTTCTAATTATATATAGGGTTAAATAGTTTGAAGGGTAAAATTTTAAAAATATAAATTAATGATATTTCTGGCTTTTTGGAATGATTTGAACATATTTATTTATTCATTACTTATTAGGTATTTACATACATATTTTCTTTCCCTCAAATGGTTTATCATTTAATAGGGAAAGTAACACACATATACATATCTAATATAAGGCAGAAAATAAATTCAGTAAATGAGGCATTATAAATTTCTCACTCACATAAGAAAAAACATAACTTCTCAGGGTCAAAGATCATGGGAGAAATTCTAATAGAGATGCCATTTGGACTATGCCTAATAGATGATAACAGCAGCACAGGGTAAGGCTTTCAAATGAGAGGGAACAGACAATCTGAAGACAGGGAAATTTTGATGTGTATGGACAACTGGAAGTAGTGCAAGTTGGCTTGAAATAGAGCAATAAAACAGGGAAACAAAGTGAGACTCAGGTTGTATTGGAATATGGATGCATGACTGGATTTTATTCCATAGGCACTTGAGGAATCAATTCATCTATTGGATATATCTCCTTGAGCAAGAGAAATAAAAGGAAAAATAAACAAATGGAACTATATCAAATTAAAATGTTTTTGCACAGCAAAGGAAACCATCAACAAAATGAAGAGATAACCTACTGAATGGGAGAAGGTATTCGCAAATGGTACATCCAATAAAGGGCTAATATCCCAAATATATAAAGAATTCATACCACTTAACACCAAAAAAACAAATGATCCAATTAAAAATGGGCAAAGTACCTGAATAGACATTTCCCCCAAAAGGACATACAGATGGCCAACAGACATATGAAAAGATGCTCTACATCATTAATCATCAGAAAAATGCAAATTAAAACCACAATGAGATATCACCTGTCAGAAAGGCTATTATAATCAAATCAACAAATAAGTGCTAGCGAGGATGTGAAGCAAAGTAAACCCTTGTACACTGTTGGTGGGATTGTAAATTGGTGCAGCCACTATGGAAAACAGTATGGAGATTCCTCCAAAAACTAAAAATAGAGCTGCCATACAAGCCCACAATTCCACTTCTGGGTATTTATCCAGAGAAAACAGAAACACTAATTTGAAAACATATATGTACCCCTGTGTTCATTGCAGCATTGATAGTAATTGCAAAGATATGAAAGCAACCTATATGTCCATCAATAGATGAATGTACAAAGATGTGATATGTATATATCCCTTACATATATGCTGCTTACAAGAGAATCATTTCAGATTGACACACACAGGCAGAAAGTAAACGGATGACAAAAGATATTTCATGAAAATGAAAATAAACAAACAAAAGACAAAATAAGCTGGAGTAGCAATACTTATACCAGACAAAATAGACTTTAAAACAAAGCCTATACCAAGAGACAAAGAAGCAACCAGTAATCCCATTTCTGGGTATTTATCTGAAGCAACCCAAAATGCTACTTTGAGGGGACGTGTGCTAACCCTGGAGGCACGTGGGAGAGACCACACTCTGAACCAAGGATGTCTGTTGCCAGTACCGGACCTGGGGTGACTCCGCAAAAAGCCAGGACACCTTGAGGCCTGCTGCCACCTGCCAGCACCCTTAAGGCTCAGCCGCTGATAAAGCCTCTGTGGTATGCAAATTGGGTGAGTCAGGGTCTCAGGAAGTCACCAGAGTGGGAAGAACTGTGGTCACCAGGTTAATGTAAATGCTGTTTTGGTGCCAGTGCTGAGCCTGTAGCTACTCAGCAAAAGTCTCAGAGCATAACACAGAGGCCAGTTGTCACCCACCTGGGGCTGGCAGACCCTGATAGTTTTCCAAAAACAAGTGCAATGTAGGCAGGGCTGGCTCCTCTTGGAGAAAGTGCCTCTGGTGTTGGGTGGGGGTCCCAGTGAGTCAGCACTGTGGAGGAAGCCAAGCTCACCAGGCCAATCAGATTCAGATTTTGCCTGTGAGGGGCGGGCTGAACACAAGAAAGATGGCTTCTGCCTGCCAGCTGCATGGGAAGAGGACCCCATACAGGGAAGATGGCAACTGTCCTCCAGCCCTCCCTGTGAAGCCACACACCTCAGTCTGCCCCCATATGCCTCTGACACCCCCTGAGTTACTGTCTCTCTGCTGGAGTCCAAGGTGAGTGACTGCAAATGAGAGAGTCTGTGCGTGGGCTGTTTAAGAGGACATCCAGGTTTGCCGTAGCCTTCCATCCCACCTGGATGGTCAGACTTCCCACTGTTTTTCACAGCCAGATGTTGTGGGGTTTCCTCTACCTGGCACCAGTACTCTGGGCTGGGGAGGCCGGTGTGGGGCTGGGGTCTCTAGCTCCTCTGTGGGGAACCTCCGTGGCTCTCAACCACCACATGGAGGTTTGGTGCCTGCCTGCTTCGCATCTCTACTCCCCACCTCCCAACACACATTAATCTCGACATGGCTTCTTCTTTATATCCTTAGTTATAAAACTTCTGTTCAGCTAAACTTCAGATGATTCTCCAGGTTGATTGTTCTATAATTTAGTTGTAATTTTAATGTGTTCACAGAAGGAAGCAGGCACAGTGTTTATCTACTCTGCCATCTTGGATCTCTTTGATGTGAAACTATTTCAAAATTTACAAAGTACTTTATAAATGAGGAATTGGGTTTTTCCTTCTTTTGGAACTTTTGTTGCTCCTCCTTAGATTCATGTGCCTGAAGCTTTGAATATGCCCAGCATTCACCAAGATACATAATGTTCTTTCCCTTTATTTGATTTTGGGACTGTATTACTGGTTTCTCTTCTTCCTTTCTCCCCACTTTGCACAGTGTTGGAACTTCTTATCTGAATGATTGGTTGAGCATTTAACATATGCTTCCATGCACTGATGTATGTATTTTAAATTTGTTTCTTGTCTTCCTAACCAGTACTTAGCACAGTGCATTGCTCACTGTAGCTTGCTCCTTAGTACATGTTGACATGGGATTTAATGGAAAATACGTGGTTTATAGGCGTTGGCTCAGATATACTGGTGTTTGGTGAAGGGATCTGGAATGTCAGTCAGATCTGGTTTGAGTGCTGGCTAGGCCACTGACCATCTCTAATGACTTGCTTAATATCTTAGATTTGTTTTGTTTTGGTTTTTTTTGTCTCTGCAGGACACAAATTAGATCATGGTTGGGAGAATTGTTAACGATCTGCCTTGGGACAGAGCATTTTTCTTAGATATGTTAATTTGGATGCCTCTCTTGCTTCCCCCACCCAGATTAGAAGATCTTTCTTTTTATAATGTATTTTAATTATCTCTTGGTAGCACAACCCTTGTCACTTATCTCACTTTTTTTCTACCCACTCAAATGTCAGAGCCTCATATAATTTAAAAATAGAGATGTTTCCGCTGTTTATTTTTATGCTTGGGTGTTTTGGGCCAGCTGGGTGGAAATACTGACTCCTAAATTGTCACATTTCAAAGGAAGTCTTAGTAAATGTATAAAAAATGTAAAATAAAGCAAACATATTTATCTGCCCATAGTAGCCATGATTGTTTGCCTACCCATCATTCATTATCACCTTTCCTTTGTCATAAGGTTACCCCCAAATTTTCAGGTAGCTACCCTTTTGCCGTGTTGTCCAGGTGCTTCAGAGGAAGGTGGCCACACCCTGATGCTAAGGAGTAGGTCCTGGTTGGCCTCAGGCTCATCAATCTTACCCTTTCCTCATAGTTACTGTTCAGGAATACAGGCCTAAGTCAGGCAGCCTAAGTCAGTGTCTTGTTCAGGAAGGCTCATGGAACCCAGTTTGGGTCAGTGAAATGCAAGGGGACAGAGTTGTTTAGAGTTTTAGGAAATGAAATTTTTGGACTCAATATATCAGACAATATCTTATTTCTTCTGTGAGATTTCAAGATGTGTGGATATGAAACTGGGAATTGCCACAGCCATTTTCTGGCATGAAGGAAGCTATGCTGAACATGAAACCAATTCAGAGGAAGGAAGAGTAAGGTGGATCCCAGAGAAATAGAACTAGGTCAAGCCTGCCCACCATGAGGCCTAGCCTACCTCTTGACTTGCACTTATTAGAGTCCAATTCTTATTGCTTATGGCAGTTTGAGTAAGGTTTTGTGCTACATGCATTTGAAAGCATCTTAAATGATATACTATTTTTAAATTAATGTTTTCCCTAGTGCTGAAAATGTGATCTAGACTGTTACTGTCCAATTACATATTCAATGCAATTTCTGCATTGATGGACATGTGTATATAGGAGCTTCCCAGTAAAGTAGCCACTGTCCACACATAGCTATTGATCAGTTGAAATGTGACTAGGACAACTAAGGAGTTGAATTTCTAATTTTATTTAGTTTTAATTAATTTGAATTTAAATAGCCTCATGTGGATAATGGATACTGTATTGGATAGCACAGATCTAGACCAATCAACCTTCAGATGGTTGGGACCACTCTGCAACACCCCTCCTAAGCTTCTGTCTCCAAATGATCACTAATAACGATTCTGAATTCTATTTTGAATTTTATTAAATAATTCTAAAACAAAACAAAACTCAGATTTGAATACACTAAAATCTCAATGGCATGCATGTGTGTGTGTCTATGTGTGTATTGAAAATTTTCTAATTGTTAGATTTGTATTTCATGTAATGGGGACCATAGGAAGAATAAACATGTGCCTATTCCTTGCCAAATAGCTTAAGAAAAGCTCATAACAAACACAACCCTGAATAATACAGAGCAATGTGTAATTATGCATCTATGCCTGTAAGTGCTAAAAGACCTAGAAAAAGAAAGATTGGGAAGGCTTCTTTCACGAACTTCAGCCAATATGGCTTCCTAAAGAGAATAATAGTGACACGTGTAGTGACAAGTTTCTACTAAAGGAACATTATTTCAAGGCATTTATCATCTTTTTGACTCCCTAATCGAGAGGCCTCAAGTAGCATTATTAAAATTTTTATTGCCTTCTTACCAGGAGAGAAACAGATAAACAGATGTATGCCTTTTCTGAATTAAATACCTTCGTTATAAGTAAAGCTTTTGATGATGAGTCTTAATTGCATTTTAATTTTCTCTGTTCTGGATGGCTCTTTCATTTCCCTTCAATTTTTCTCCTTCTCTCTTTCTCCCCTGGCTGTATTTTTCATAGACATACCTGCAAAGCATTGTGTCTTTTTCCATTAAAGAAATTCCTAACTTGGATATGGTAGTCAAAGCATGGAGGGAACACAATTCTTGGTTGAATTTTTCATTCCTTAGGTCTCTGCCAATTACTGTCAAAAGCAGTGGTGACTTTTTGTGAGGGGAATGCTTGTTCATTAGAAAGTGGCCTGAAACAATGAATTCCCTTCACATAAACCATTGAACTATCATGAAATGGTAACGACTTTCTGTCACTCCCAACCCAGGTCTAATTCAAACTCCTGACCCAGCGGTGTAAAGGCTTTGTAGCTCATTAGTGATTCCCCTGGAGCCATGAAGTGCCAAGTCTCTAGTCACATGGATCCTAAAGTGAAGAAGTATTGTGTACCTTTTAGCACTAGCAGTATTTTAATGACAAAAAAAGCTTAAAATTAAAATAAATCACGCATTCTCAATATTTTTTATGTGAAGTTAAGGTGATCATGTTAACATGATTCAAAATATTTTATTGTAATTGCATCATGTTATTGAAACTGTTTTATGAAATCCTAGTGAGGACAATAGTCCAATTCAGTATGGCAGAAATGTATTTTCTCATTTATTCTGGAATATGAAATATCATTTTGTGAACTAGGAACTAGTTTGAGGAGAAAGGGATGTTTCTGAAGGTTGGACCAAAGATAATTTTGTTTACGTAATCAGGACAACTGAGTTTCCTTTACCTTTCTCTGAGTTACTTTAAAAAAATCATTTTTTGAATTTAAATGACATTGAAGTACAGAATCTTTAAACCTGGTTTTCCTGTTACTGAATCAACAAAAGTTGGTGTTCTAAGAATGTTCTTTCAGCTAAGTAAGCCTGATCAAGTTTTCAGGTCACTGTGAACTTTGGATTTTGGGTTATGCTGCAATGTTTTGCTGCTTCAGTGATAATAATTTAATTAGTTTTTCTTTTCTTTCTCTTAATGTTTAAGCTTGAAACAAAGCTATATAAAACAATGAGTAGGTTATTCCAACACACTATAATTTCAGCTTTAGTGTTGGGGTCTATCAAACCAAGGCATTATCAATTTCATGCTTCCAAATATATCCAGTATTTATGGTTTTATATACTTCTGAAATATATATTCCTTGTAAAACAATTTTCTTTAATTTACGAGAAAGCAGACCAATTGAACTATTTATTAAAAACAATGATATATTTATCCTCAACAATATATAATATACATAATGGAAGCATTAATCATTTTATATGGAGTTAAGGATTTTTAATGATTCTATTAAAGCATCCTATTTTAAGTTTTTATTTGTTGAAAATGTTTCATCAGAAAAATAAGCTCTATGGTAAAATGTGAGTGAATATGAGTAATTTCTTATCTTCTTAGCTTATTTTTAATTGAAAATTAGTTTTTAGGCTCTAGTGATTTATGTTTACAATTATTCAATTTTAATTGAATTAAATGACAGAAAGAATATGCTCAACCAAATTAATATATTATAAATTTATGCTTAATAGTCAAGAAATAGCTCATGTTGACATGCAATTGTTGCAGCAATTTAAAATTCTTATTAACTTCTAAAGACAAATCTTTCTGAAAGTGGCAGACATCTTAACAATGATCCTCAGTTATCACATTTTCATCATAGCTAGCACTTTGTAAGTTGATATTCTCTTTGCTAAACTGACCAAAGTCAATATATACTCCAATTATAGCTGGATGAACCTGACAGCTTGTATCTTCTTTCTGAAGGTTGTCTGCCTATTGAGTGGCCTGTACAGACAAGCTGCCAGATGTTCATTAATACCTGGATTGCTTTTTTTATTGTTTAGAGGAAGTGGTGTTTGTCTGGTAGATCATCCAATGTGCTGTGTACTTTCTTATGTAGGTTAACTTTTTTTATTTTGAGTTATATTTTTTTTCCTCTAGTGTTCTGAAAATTTAGTCAGTAGCCAAATATTTTTACTTTGTAGTTGTACCATTTTCTTACTGGGTCTTAATTCCTAAAATGGTGCACTGTATTTATATTACACATTTAATTTCAAAAGCATTTTCAGATTTTGTACCCTTATAATAACAATTGAAGTTACATTAAAAAGATGATATTGTTATCATCGTTTAACCAATAATATATTTGAAATGCTATACCCAGGAGTTAATGATTTACCTTTAACCACCAGAATATTGGTGGAATTTTTCTTGAAAATATATTGCTTTTTAAACGGCCATGAATTTTTTTTTTAAATGAAAACGAAGCCCCTTTTAGAGAATAGGTGACTAATTTTGCATGTAGTATAACCTAAGTGTCTTACTCTCTTTAGGAGGGCATACCAGTTAAAGTAAGTGAAAAATGTCTTCTCAGTCTTTCTCCTTCTAGGCCTTTAGCACTCACAGATGTAGATACACAATAACATATTTCTCTGTATTGTTCAGGGGTAATTTTGTATTTGCTTTTCTTAAGCTGTTTGGCAAGGACTAGGCATATGCCTATTCTTATAGCCCCTGCTACATGAAACAAATCTGAACAAGTAGAAAACTTTGAATGCATACTCAACACACACACACACACACACACACGCCACTAACATTTTAGAGTAATCAAATCTGAGCTTTGTTTTGTTTTAGAATTAAATTCAAAATAGAATTTAGAATAGTTGTTAGTGATCATTTGGAGACAGAAGCTTTGGAGGAATGTTGCAGAGTGGTGCCAACCATCTGAAGGTTGATTGGTCTAGATCTGTCTTATCTAATATGATAAGCACTAGTGATATGTAGCTATTTAAATTCCAGTTAATTAAAAGTAAATAAAATTGGAAATTTAGTTTCTAAATTGTTCTAGCCACATTTCAATTGCTCAGTAGCCACTTGTAGACAGTGGCTACCTTGTCAAGGAGCAGCACTTACATAGAACATTTCTATAATTGCATAAAATTCTATTGCACAATACTCATCTAGATCACATTTTCATGCCTAAGTATTTTTATATTAAAATATAATATTACATTTTCTATCACAATAAAAATCAAAGAAATAACTGGGAAGTAACAGTGAATGCTAAGAGGACAGAAAAAACAAAAACCAAGTACATTAGAGTTGGAAGCTTATATAAGGCATGAGCCATAAACTCTCCCATTAGTTACTATATTTAATATATCCATTTTGCATTTCTACAATTTTAAGACACTTGAATAATTTATATTTTTAGGAGTTAAAAAAATTGATGGCTGTTTTTCTTGGCAAAGAAGACAATATTAATAATTTGGTGTTGTTTCTTATACCTTGAATAATAGTTTACAGGAAGAGGCATAAATATCAATTATGGGGTTCTGGGATCCCTCAGCTTTTTTTTTTTTTAATCAACAACTGTGCATGCCTACACAAACACAAAACCCAAACCCTATTTAGTAGATGAGATCATATATGAAATTCTGTAATATCCCAGAAAGGCAATTCACTAGCACATCAGAATATTAGAACAGAAAGAGGATACGCATATCTGGTAATTTATCAGTTTGAAATATTGTCCTCTGCATTGTCCTTTTAATGGTGATCTAAAGAAAAAGTTTAGGGATTTTGGTGGATGGGAAAGGGGCTACTATATATGCTGCAACTGTTGACAGGTTTAATTTCATTTTGAGCCATTATCATAGGGAATGTGTTGATATTATCTTAGTAATCTGCCATTTTCTCAGCTTATTCATAACAGTCAAAGGAAAGATGGTATCTCTATGCTTATAGTGAAAATCTTTAGAAGGCAGAAAGCAAGTCTTTTATTACATTTTTGTCCAAGAGTTCATCTGTCAAGTCTAGAAATGACTAGTTATTGTTACCATATACCCAAGATCATCTATGACTGATAGGGAAAAACAAAACATTTTTAAAAGAATTTAACAAGCAGTGTGTCCATGTTGTTCTTGCTTGTTATTTTATAATTAAACAACAGTTCCTTGTTTTTTTTCTGGACAATTCTTCCAGTGCAAGTCAGATCTATTAAAAGTAGACTGCCTGGAGAAAAGGGTGGTATTTGAGAAACAGGCATGATTTTGAAAAGAGTTAAAGTATAATATTGCTATAATATTAGCAATCATATTTATAGGAATATGAACAAGGGAATTCTTCAGTATATTGGTCAGAGATAAATTAGTAAAATTTCCCATTTAAATGTGCAGTTAGAGTGCTGAAGTATATTGGGTATTAGAAATTTTAATAAAGTGGATCCTTCTGAATCTTATAAGTTAGTCTAATCATGATTTTTAAAAATGACTAGGACTGTAGTAGTTTGTATTCAAAGTCTCAATATGTTAGCCCTAATGATAACTTCAGAAAATGTTTAGGAATGCAGCTGTTTGGGTGTCCTGTTTTAACCTCATTGGGATGATTAATTATGGATTGGTCATAAATAATGTTTACTTCAACTTTCTCCTAGAGAATTCTGTTCTATGCTATGCATCTCACAAGGAGAGAACACAATAATTTACTTAAAATAAACACAAATTTGCCTGGAAAATTTAATTTTCCATAAAAAGTAAACTAAAGTGAGCTAAGAGAAACTGAATATATTTTCTTCAGAAATATTCAGAAACTGAATATTT
Source organism: Hipposideros armiger (assembly GCF_001890085.2). Taxonomy (NCBI): domain Eukaryota; kingdom Metazoa; phylum Chordata; class Mammalia; order Chiroptera; family Hipposideridae; genus Hipposideros; species Hipposideros armiger. The sequence continues at coordinate 1,554,174 of NW_017731679.1, forward strand.
TCCTTTCTTGGGTGCCTGATACTTTAGATGCTGACCATGTCAGAGAATGAGTATTTTCTAATATGAATAAAGGATAATGATATTACTAACTATCTTGGAAATGGAATCCCTTTATCTGAAGTGCCAACACAAATGTTTAAACTTCCGATGAAGGATGAGGATACATGAATAAAGAATAAAAGAAGGACCTTAGAGGGAAACCATAAACAATGCAAAGAGATTGGAGAATGGACTGGAAGAACAGAAGTAGGTGATGTGGTTTTTTTTTCTCTCTTCCTCAACACCCTCCCTTCTGCAAAGGTATATATCTTTTTGCCTCAGCTTTATTTTTCAAATTATAATCAAGACTGAAATGAATAAGACCATTGAGATTCATTTGTTTTCTATCTGTGCTAAGGCAAATGGATCTAATTTCATTTTGACATTGGGCAGGTGGGCTTAATAGGCAGCCTGGGGATGGTGAAGTGGAGGACTGGTGATTGAGAAAAGATGTCAGTTGTAATTTACCTTGACTTCATAAGAGTTTTCCTTTTTGCATGACATGCTGTCTACAAATGGAGAGTTAAGTAATTGCTCACATTGTTAGCGCGTTGTGCTTAAAAAGGACTTCTGAGCTGCATTAGCTTGGGTTGACATCACCAGTGCTCATCTTCAAGGGGTCAGTTCAAGAACCCGTCTATTTAACATCTTCACCAGTGACCAAGATTATGGAAGAGAAATAGCACGTTCATTAATTAACTTTAGGAAAGACATTAGATGGCAAGGGGTGGTTTGCACATTGTAGGGCAAGGCATGAAATGTAAATGACCTTTGCCAAGATAAAGCACTTGTCCTTTGCATTTATAATCTCAAAAGCTATTTGTGTTTTGTGCATCCCTGCAGGCATGTCTAAGAAAACAAATATTGTGAACTCTTGCTACTGTGAAACTGTACATTCTGTTTGCTAAAGCACAGGGGGCATCAGGACTGGAACAGCTTTGTTTTTTAAATAGAACCATCCATTTCTTATATGTGCATCCCCAGATTGTTTTCTTCTTTCCCTCCATGTGGCTCTTTCCTGGGATTTTAAGGCAATACTACATTGGTGTAAGGGTGGGCCAGTGACATAATTAGTGAGGTCCATTGATAAAAAGAAAATGTGGAGCCCCTTATTCATAGAGCAGGAGAAAATGCTGTTAAAGGTACTAAGTTATAAAGCTTTTTCCATTCTTTCATAGCCTCACTTTCAACTTCTCATGGTGTCCTTTGTTTGCTGTTTAACGTCATTCTAAGAAAAGAAAAATAAAAAATGTAAATTATTAGCATAAATTTTATCGTTCATGTTTCTATTGTGCAATGGCAGTTTTAAATGCAATTTGAAAACATTAACTCATATGTGGAATGACCAAAATTTTGTAGCTCACATATTCATATATATTTCTTTCTTTCCAGAAGAGTATAAACCCTGCACAAAATTAACTCAATTATTTTTATTTCACTTCTTGATATGCACACATCCTAATAATACTCCTAACCTTTGGCTTGCTGATGAGTAAGGAAGGACTGAAAGGAAAAATACATTATGGGCTGCCCTATCTTTCCCTTCCCTTCTATGTCATTATTTTCAGTGTAAGAGGTTGGCTAATACAGGGAAATAACACTAGTATGAAAGGCTAAACAGGAAGTTCCTTGATCATTGGTGTGTTTTAGACCACCATTGTTTTCTCTCTGTGCTTAAATCAAGTTCTGGTTTGAACGGAAAGTGTGGCTGTTGGAGGCTGTCAGTGCCTTTGTTTACTCAGTCGTAGAAGTAACACTCTTTTTCAGGACTCACTTTGAGTCTTGGTGAATGACGAACTCTCACATGTCGTGGATCTGCCTGACTTCTGTGCTCCTGGGGTCCCAGAATGCCATGTGTGAAGCGGGTGGCAGGGAATGGCAGATCCCCTTATGGCACCTGTCTCCTCTGGTCAGGCTTGTCTCAGTGCATTTCACTTACAGTGCACATGTTTAAAGATACAATTATTAAGAAATTTAAGATTATGCGGAAGAGCATTAAAGCAAGCTCAGGGACCACGGGACTGCACAGGCTGCACACCCGTGAAGCTGGACCTGGTGTAGAATCTTCACACAGTTTCTCTGCTGGCCATGCCTATGCCTGTAGCCCCCTCTGTCTGATCTGGTCCACAAAAGATAGCTGGTCACATCTTTCTGCAAGATGCTGCGTTCGTTTTACCTCTATAGCCAAGAAGCAGGAACTTCCTGTACTAAATTGGGAAAGGAATTGCCAAGATAAAGGACAACTTCTAAAACCCTAGTACTGTATTTAAATATGCAGCTATGTAGCAGAATTCTCAGATTCAGGCATAAAATACATGCTGGATTACATTATTTTTTGAAGTTATACAATATCCTCTACATGTTTTTCGGGGTTCTTATATCCTGCATTCAAGGCTTAAACATTTTTTTCAGCTTTTGTCTAATTTTGGGCTTGAGGAGTTGCAGGGCTTATCATCCTGATTTCAACTGTTTGTCCCTCACCCCTGGAGATGGCATTCAAGCCCAACTCCTCTACCCTTAACTTTCTGGCTCTGATATCAGAGAAAAATGACAAGGGTTCTCTAACCCGTGAATTCATTGTGACCTTGAGCAAATTTTTAAGTCTTTGAGTTTTAGTTTTTTCATTTGTTAAAAGGGGATAATGCCTGTCTTTCAGACATAATTTACGGATTTAATCAGATGATAAAAGTGACTAACAGGTAGTATAGTTCTAGTGCATGTGCTCTATTAAATCTTTTCTAAGACTGAGTTACTGTGGGAAATAAATCCCTATTTGCACCACAGTTGGCACTCCATCTTTATGAGTTTAAAAAGTTTAATTATTATTCCTAGAAGCTATTATTTCCTTGCCTTTTCTAAAGGTTTCCATCTTAGGTGTGCTAGTAGATTTTGTGTAAGAAAGGCGGGTACCTACCTGCCTGCTTGCTTCAGAGTAAAATGCTAAAATAAAGCACAGCCTTACGTTTATCTGCCATCAAGTTTTATGTATCAGCTGTGCAAAGTAGTTTTTAAAAAATCAGGCAGAAAAATATGATTGGTGTGACTCACATTTACAACCACCATCTATTCCCCATCTTAATTAGGCTTTACCCTTACATTGATTCTTAGCTTAGTGCTTTTTATTATAAAATCTATATTGAACAGAGAAAATTAAAAATACAGAAAAAAGGGAATGAAGAAAGAATTGTACACAATGAAGATAACCAAAGTAAATAGTTTATTTTTTCATCTTCTAATCTTTTCGGAATGTTCAACTGTAAAAATATGAATATATATAAAATTTACATTCTGCTTTTTTACATTGCATTATATTATAATGTTTTATATTACAGTCTGCTTGAACATTTTCATGACTGTAAAATATATTACAACCTGGATTGATTTCATGGTTCCTCTATTTTCTGACGTAATTTTATTCATAGCCAGTACTGTGCCGAACATCTTTTTTAGTAGAGCTTTTTCCATTTTATGTCTTTAGGACAGATTCCCAGAAGAACATAACTGGGTTAACGCATCTCAAACATTTTCAGTCTCTTGATACTTGTTGACAAATTGTTTTCCAAAGGAATCCTACCAGTTTTTACTCTCACCAGGAATTTATCACAATGCCAGCCTCTCTCCTAGAATTAATCTTTGCTCTTCGATGAATGAAAAGTGATGGCACTTTGTTAAATATAGATTATTTTATGACTGATGATGGATGTATAATTAATATGTAATATAGTAAATATATTAATAGAATCATATATAATATAATTACTATATTAAACATATATATGTTTGTTTTCTAACTTTAATTTTTCCATCATGAAATACAGTATCTCTTTCAGGTTCTTTGGTAGATCACTTATTCTTATGATCTCCCAGCAGGAGGGTAGGAGAAGAAAACAGTCAGAAGTTTCTACTGAGCTTGTATTATTGTCAATGTCCTCATTTCTCTAGCTAGCCCTCCTTTCATAAAAAGTAGGCAGAAAATGGAGCGGCTATTTAGCTCAGGTAGTTAGAGCACAGGCTCTTAACACTAAGGTTGTCGGTTCGATCCCCACATGGGCCATGGAGCTGCGCCCTCCACAACTAGATTAAAAACAACTACTTGACTTGGAGCTGATGGGTCCTGGAAAAACACACTGTTCCCCCATAAAAGCTAAAAAAAAAAAAAATAGACAGGAAAAAGTTTGATTTCTTGCCACAGTGGTGTTTGCAAGACTGGCTTATGCCTGCCTCCATCCTTTGCTTATTTTGCCTCATGAAACCTCTTGTGCTTCTTCTCTTCCTTACCTTCCCTGAAGTCCTCAGCTGGTTTTCTGCAGTTACATGTTGGCAATATGGTTTTACATTTCTCTCGCAGTCTGATCCCGAAGCTCTTCCCAGCATTTTAAAAGGAAATGATTTTATTTCATTTTCTTTAATGGTTCAGGCTGTTTTGCTCTACCAAGGAATGCTGGGGGAAAAAATGTTAGAGAAACATTGTATTAGGATGCCAACATCTCTTTCTCTCCCTGAAGCTAAAACACATGCAGTTTCACCCTGAGGAACCAATTCTATAGAAAACAAAGCTAAAGGGGAAATGAAATGAAAGGCAGCCTATACTCCTACACTAAATTTTATTTAAGTCTATTGTTTAATTTACGTTCTGCGTCCCTTGATTCCTTTCAGGCCCCAGGCATGCATGGGAATGTTTCTCTGTGCGTGGTCCCTCCTTCGTATTTCATCCTATCTTTGCTCCGTATGGATATTTCTGTTCTGGGGGCTTCTTAAATCAGCCAGCCGGCTCTTTTTGGGAGGGTTGGTAGGTTGAGTGGAATATTTTGTTTAGCAGGTGTGTTGGTTTAGGTTTTTTCCATGAAACCTTATTTGGGTTCCTCCCTTTTGACTTTAATAACATGATGACTTGCTTCGTTTGACCTGTTTTTAAACTTTTGATTATCCATGTGTATTTGTATTAGTTTTAGCATATTTTCTGAGTATTTTGTTTATGTATTTACTTTTAATACAGTTCTGAATAGACATGGGGATTTCCTGTGAAAACATGAGGAATATGCACTCTAACCTGCACAGGGGGCTTTTGCAGCTCAAGGGCGGCACCATATTGTCAGCCATGTGGCCAAGCAGGATATGATTGCCTCATTTCTGACCCAGCAGTCAAAGATGCTGTGCTTTGCTAGAGGGAAGTGTTCACAATGACTGCCTGTGTTGTAATTTTTATTTTTTTGGAGAATTAACAGAAGACCTGAATTTTTAGGGCTTTCCATATGGTTGCTTTCCAAGTTGCACTAACATTGACTTAAAAAAAAAACAAAAAAAACCTCTTCACTTTAGGGAAACGGAAGTCCTGAGTCACTTAGTATTCCTTACACTCTGGAAGGCTGAGTAGAAAGACCTACACCTCCTGCTGCGATTGTATCTTCCATGAAAGAAATGAAGCGGCAACATGAACTTAGTTCTCTTTATCTGCCCAGTGATTCTGAGTCCCAATTTCTGCAGTCTTCCCTCTCTGACTATTTAAAACACGTATCATTTCTCTGCCTGGCATTCCCCTATAGGGGAGATTGAATTTAACAAATGTACACTAAGAATGATAGCTGACACTAATTCCATGAGCAGAAGGTTAAATCCAATCATGATTCCTGAGGTAATGGAGACCAGTAGGGTATGCAGATCTTTGAAGAGTCAAAGAGATTAAATGAAACTACACAGTCCCTTTGATTAACCATGTAGCCACTAGGAAACTAGAATAGTATTTTAAGAGAGGATGATACTAGAGCCTGAAGATTTATTTATTTTTTTAATGGACAAAGCATCGCAGTCAAGCTGATGCAATAATTTTGCAGTCCCTTGAGCTGTTAGGCTCAAGTGAAGAAAGATGTTTGCTAAATAGAATCTGGAATGAATACATTAATTTGCACAGTCCCTTGCCTCCATTGTGCATAAAGTCTTGAATGATTTTAACTCAGATCGATTTTAGTCTATGATAAAAACTGGAAAGACTGCCTATAAAGCTTTTAAAACTATAAGTAAGTCACATCAGGGATATAGTCATGCGAAAGGAGGGAGAGGAGATATGCAGACTTAAAAAAAAAACCTGTTCAATTTAATGTAGATGAAAGTTGTGCACCAGCATTTCCCATGAGACTCCACGGTAGAGTGTCGCTGATGGCAGCTAAGGGAGAGCTAAGGGAAGGTGGCAGCTGGGGTGCTACTTGTTGGATCCTCCTCTAACAGCCCTTCTCAGTGGGATGGCAGGATCAGGGTGAAGGCTGAGAAAGATAATGGAGTCTGTGCCTGCCTGGCCTGATTGGTCCCCTGATCTGATCACTAGTATCAGGGTGACAGCTGCTTTTCCAACACTCTGAGCAGCAAGTGGCAGAATAATATGTCCACTGCATGTATAATATTTAGCAATCATATATTGACAATTAAGGAGAAAATGATTCATATATGCATTACCCTTACTAAAGGGTATATGAAATATTTAGTCAAAGACTTGGAGGGTTTCATTTTTGCATGACTGAGCAGGGTTCTTCTTTTAAAATATACACATGATTGGTGAATTATCATATTTCTTGGGTTGGTGTGGCTGTGTAAATATATTGAACGTTACATATGCGATTCACATACACACCTCAGAGGAAGACAGTCAAGCTTTAGAAATGCAATAGTAATACATGATATTGAAATTGAACTGGATTTGTTAAAATTCAAAACAGAAGTGATGGAACAGAAAAGAAACAGGAAAGAATGCTTTGTTTTCAGAGATTAAATCTTTCTACATTAGTGGGTTAGAATAAAGTATTATGTCACTTAAAAATAAAATGCATACATGTATTACTTTTTATAGAAAGGAAACTGGTTAGAAAAGTAAATCTGATAATGTATATCCCAAACATTTAAAATGTGCATACTTTTGACCTAACATTTTCACGTTAAGGAATAGATGATGTTCACATGCTTTTCCCACTTTAATATATATATATTTTTTTAAGTTAAGTTACTGCCTTTTCTTCTCCATTAAAATTATGTAATGTTTGATAAGTATAAAAGAATATATGTAACAGAAATAAGTAAACAATGAAGCATAATAATAATTTATGCTAGTGAATCTACCATTCAATATTAGGACTTAGACTGTAACTTGCGTGATTGTTTTTTCCCATCTTGTCCCATTTTCTTCTCCTATATACCTAGTAGCCTGAATTTTGTCATTTCTGTCTGAAGTGGTTTTATCAGACAAGTGTGTATTCTTTTATTTCATTTTTCTAAATTAAGGTATAATTTATATACAGTAAATTTCACCCATTGTGGTATGCAGTTCTGTGGGTTTTGACAAGTGTGTACACTGTCACAATCAAGATATAGAACAGTTCTATCTCCTCTCAGAATCCTCCTTTGCCTGCTGTAGTTAGTCCCTCCTCGTCACCCCAGCCCTGGGCAACCACTGATCTGTTTTCTGTCTCAATAGCTTCGCCTTTTCTGGAAATGTCATATAATAAGTGGAATTATACATTAAGTGGTCTTCTGAGTCTGTCTTCCCTCACTCTGCATTTGGGATTTATCCATGTTTATGTACATGTATCAGTAGTTCATTTCTTTTTATGATTAAGTAGTATTCTATTGTAGGGATGTACTTACTATAGTTTCCTGATTCATCAGCTGAAGAACATTTTGGGTTGTTTCCAGTTTTTGGCAATTACAAATATTTACAAATGTGTATCAGCTAGAAACATTTGTATACACATTTTTGCGTGAACATACAGTTTCATTTCACCTGAGTAAAAACCTAGAAGTGAGATTTCTAGATCGAATTTGTGTGTATGTGTAACTTTATAAGAAACTTTATAAGATACATCAAATATTTCCAAAGAGGCTATATCATGTAGTACCTTCACAAGCAGTTTATCAGTTTCAGTGGCTTTCCATCCTCCTTAGCACTTAATATTGCAGTTATTTCATTGATTTCTTTTTTAAATTTAGCTGTTCTTTTGTTAGTGGAATCTCATTCAGTTTTAATTTATACTTCCTGAATGACTAATGATGCTGATTGAGCATTTTATATGCTTATTTGTCATCTATATGTCTTCTTCTTTGGTGAAGTATCCAAATTTTCTGCCCCTTTTAAATATGAGTTGTTGATTTTCTAATGGAGTTTTGAGAGTTTTTATGCACAGATACAAGTCCTTTAACAAACATGTGATTTGAAAATATTTTCTTTCAGTCTGACTTACCTTTACATTCTCTTAATAGTTTATTTCAAAAAGAAGTTCTAAATTTTGTTAATGTCCAAGTTATCCTTTCATGAATCATGCTTTTGGTGTTGTATCTAAAATTTTTTTGTCTAACCCCAAAGGATTTTTTACTGTGTTTTCTCCTAGGAGTTTTATAATGCAGATTGTACATTTAAACCAGTGACCCATTTTCAATTAATTTTAGTATATTGTGTGACATACGGATCAACAGTCATACTTTTTTGCATATGGATAGCTAATTGTTTCAACACCACTTGTTGAAAATAGTATTTTTTTCTCAATTGAATTCCTTTGCATCTTTGTTGAAAATCAAGTGAACACGTACGTGTGATCTATTTCTTGATTCTCTATATATCATAAAATTTGATTTATGTGTCTAGCCTTTTACCAATACCATATTGTCTGGATGCTGTAGCTTTAAAATAAGTATTGAAATGAGGTAGTGTGACATTGGGTAGTTCATTAAAAAAAATATCTTGGCTAATTAATCTTTGTCTTTCCATGTAAATTTTAGAATCAGCTTTTTTGTTTCTATAAAAGAACTTGTTGGGATGTTGACTGAAATTAAATTGAGTCTATAGATCAGGGGAGAAATGATATCTTAACCATACTGAGTCTTCCAGTTCACTAAAAGTGGCTTATTTTTAGTTATTTATTTATTTACATTGTTTTGACTTCTTTAATTAGTGTTATATAATTTTCAACATATGGATCTTGCACATATTTTGTTAAATTTATAACTGAGTATTTAATGTTTTGTTGCTATTATAAATGGTACTTTTGAAATTTCAATTTCAAATTGTTTACTGCTAGTATATAAAAACACTACTGATTTTTGTATGTATACTTTGTATCTGAAAACTTGATTAAATCACTGAAAACTTGATTGAATTACTGAATAGTTTTAGTAACTTTTTAAAAAAAGATTTTTGGTATAAAAAAATCTGTATAATCTTGTTTTCCATGAATAGAGACTGTTCCATTTCTTCCTCTCCAATCTGTATTTATTTTATTATAATTGCCATAGTGCACTATCTTGGATATCTGGTATTATAATGAATAGGGAAGCAGATGTCCTTGCTTTATTCTGACCTTAGAGGTAAAACATTCAGTTTTTCATTAATAACTATGATATTAGTTGTAGATTTTTAAAGATGCCCTCCTATTCCTAGTTTGCTGAAAGTTTTTAAAAATTATAAATCAGTGTTGAATTCTGCCAAATATTTCTGCATCTACTGAGATGTTGGTGTATTTTTTTTTCTTTATTCCATTGAAGGGGTGAACACCTTGATTGCTTTTCAATTGTTGAACAAGCACCCTTTGAGTAAACCCCCCTTGGTCATAACATATTAATTATTCTTTCTACATACTTACTGCTTGATTCAACTTGCTGGTATTTTGTTGAGGAGTTTTGAGTTAAATTTGTATTATTTCTTTTTTAAATGTTTGGGAGACTTTGCCCATGTAACTATCTGGGCCTGAGAGTTTTTGATTGGAAACTTTTAAACTAGGAATACTCTTTAAATTAGTAGATTTAGGGTTTATAGGTTACTTGTTCTTGAGTGAGTTTTCATAGTTTGTGTCTTTAAATGTGTATAATTATCTGTAGGAATGTTTCCTCTTTTGAATTCTTATTATTTGTAATTCATGTCCTATCTTACAGTGTTGCTCAATTTGACTAAAAGATTATTACTATTTTTTTAAAGAAACAACTATGGTTTCATTGATTTTTCTCTTATTTTTTTGTTCTTGGTTTAATTGATTTCTGCTCTTATTATTTTATTCCTTCTGCTTGCTGTGGGTATAATTTGGCCTTCTTTTTCTAGTTTCTTAAGGTGTAGTCTTAGATCATTTATTTGAAACTTTAATTCTCTTCCAATAGAAACATTTTAATGCTATAAATATTCCTTTAAGTCTTGCTTTTGCTGCATCTTACAAATTTTGACAGGGTATTTTTCATTTTTATTCAATTAAATTATGTTCTAATTTCCTTTGTGATGTCCTTTTTTACCTTTGGGTTATCTAGAAGTGTATTGTTTGTTACCTAAATATTTTGGAATTTTTCAGATATCTTTCTGTTATTGATTTCTAGTTTAATTCCATTATGGCTAAAGAACATACTTTGTTTGATTTCAGTTGCTTTAAATCTGTTAATGTTTTGTTTCATGACCCAAATATAGCCTATCGCAGTGTATGTTCCATATGCGCTTGATGAGAATTTGTAGTCTGTCATTTGGAGTGTTTTAAGAATGTCAATTAGTTTCAATTGTTTGAATCATTAAAGTCTTTTATATATCTTCTGAGTTTCTGTTCACGTGTTTTATTGATTGCTGAAAATAGAGTACTAAAGTCTCCAAAAATAATTGCATTTGTCTACTTGTCTCTTCAATTCTATAAGTTTTTGATTCATATATTTTGATATTTTGATGTTAAATGCATGCACATTTAGGATTAAGTTTTCCTAGTGTGCTGTTACTCTTTATTCTGATAATATTTATTTTTCTAAAGTCTATTTTTTCTGCTATTTCTAAAGCCACTACAGCTTTCTTTTGTTAGTGTATACATTCCCATCATTTTATTTTTAACTTACGTATGTACTTAAGTTTAATTTGAGTTTCTTGTAGACAATATAGTTGGGTGTTGCCTTTTATAATTCATCTGACAATCTTCATTTTTTAAATTGGTGTGTGTTTTGGCATTCTATATAACAATGGATATTTTTGGATTAATATACCGTCTTGCTAATTATTTTTTAGTGTTCCATCTGTTTTTTATTCTTCTCTTGCTTTTGTATTATTTATTTATATCATGATTCTATTTTATCTATCCTCTTGGCTTATTATTTTTTTAACTCTTAAAACTGTGTTTTCATAGCTGTCCTGGGATTTCTATCTTTAATTAATCTCATTCTATGCCCACACAATATACTGCTTCACATGTAGTATAAGGATCTTATAATGTTATACTTCTAATTCTTCCCTCCTACCCTTTGGGATATTGTTATAAATTTAATTTCACTTATGCTATAAACATATACACAATAAATTGCTACTATTTTTTTTGCTTTGACAGTCCACTTTTTTTTAGATCAATTAAAAGTTATGTTTACATTTATTAATGTTATTTCCAGAGCTATTCATTTCTTTGCATAGATTCAAGGTTTTGTCTGGTGGTGTATTCCTTTTAACTAGAAAACTTCTTTTTAATATTTCTTGTAGTGAAAGTGTGCTGGTAATGCACACTTTGGTTTTTGTTTGTTTGGAAAGGTTTATTTATTTTGCCTTCATTTTTGAAAGATATTTTCAATAGATATAGAATACTGGGTTTACATGTTTTTTTCTTTAATTATTTAAATATAGTATTATATTTCATTGTTTTCTGGCTTGCATAATTTCTGACAAGAACTGCTATATCATTTAAATATTTATTTATGTGTAACATATTTTTTCCCCGGTTTCCATCAAAATTTTTTCTTTATCTTGGTTTTCAAGTTTGAATATGATATGACATGGATGTGATTTTATTTAATATTTAGTCCCCTTGGCATTCTCTGAGCTTCTTGGACCTGGGGTTTGTTGTATTTCATTAAGTTTAGAATTTTCTTGAGTATTATCTCTTGACTTGTTTCTTCTATCCATTTTTTCTCATTTTCTCTTCTATTTCTTTTATATACACATTAGATCAATTTTTTTTAAAGATTTTTATAGGGGAATTGAGGGATGGGAACAGTGCTGGGGAATTGGGGGAAGGGGAACAGACAAGTTGCTGTCGTTTTGTTCTTCAGTCTAGTTGTGGAGGACGTTGCTTCACTGGCCCAAGTTGGCACCATCATTGTGCTCTTCCCAGGCGAGGTACATCAGTCACCGGCTTCTGGACGGCCACCCACTGAGGCTGCTGGCCGCTCACACTGGCTGCTGGCTACATACGGTAGCCCATGGCAACCCACTGCCACAGGGCTGCAGCCTACGCCGTCGCCGGCGACTCACAGCAGCCCAGCTCCAGGTTGAGCTGTTGTTCAGCATCTTAGCTGTAGAGGGCAGTGTCACTGGCCCGCATATGTGGGATCCAAACTGGGCCCTCTGGTGTCCCAAGCCAGTTATTAACCATCGCGCCACTGGGCCGGCCCTAGACCAGTTTTTATTTTCCCAAAGCTCTTCAAAGGTCTGTTTTTCCCCACCTACTCTTCTTTCTTCTTCTTCTTCTTCTTTTTTTTTTTTGATTCAGCTTTAGTAATTTCTATTGACTTTTATTCAAGTTCATCAATTCATTCCTCAGCTTGTTACATCTATTTATGAACCTGTCAAAAACATTCTTCATCTACCATCATTTTTATTTCTATCATTTCAATTTGATTTTTTTTCTTATATTTTCATCTCTCTGCTGTAATTCTCCATCTGTTCATGCAAGTTGCCCACTTTTTCAACAGGGCCTTTAAAATATTAATCACAGTTATATCAAATTCCCTGTCTGATAGTTCCAACGTCTGTCATATCTGAATCTGGCACAGTTAAATACTTTTACTCTTGACGTTGTATTTCCTTCTTTTTTCTGTCTTTGTGTGTCTTATAATTTTGGTTGAAAACAGGACATATTGTGTAGGGTACTAGAGGCAGGTTAATGGTATAAATGTTTCTAAATGGGTATGTCTCTTCTTTTTGCTAGGCCTTGAGTCAGTCTGTGCAGGAGTTGAGCTAGGTTTGTGTTTTTTCTTGCTCTAATTTCCCTAGTGCAAGTTTTAATATTCCCCTAGCATTACTTTGCGCTTAGGATGAGGATTAATTGACCTGGGGTTTTTCTCAGTGTATGCATTCCACACCCTGCTTTTGACATTCTCTGTCAAAATTTTACCTTACACAGGTTCTCCGTCTATGCTCGTGCCTCTCCTCCAACAGTAGAGTACTGTTATTTTTTCCTTAGTTCTTACTTTCCTACTTGTGTGAGGTAAAGGAGTGCTTTCTGGGGTTCTGATTCAGGCCTTGTGTAAGCATGTGTTGTGTTCCTGGGTCTTCATTGTGTTCTGTAGGCTCAAAAGTTCGCTTGCCTGTGTGCATTAAAGCCAAACAAGACATGAACAGGAGTTTGCAGCAAAAAAAGTAAAAATTTATTTAAGGAATTGGCGACAAGTCTGGAGACACAGGTGAGTTAGTGTTGTCAAAAACCTGGCTCCCGGATGGCCTCTAGCAGCTAGATTATATAAGAGAAAAATCATTAATCATGGTTACTATGGGAGTTGGGGTCGTGGGCTATACTGATTGGCTGGGGCTAAGGCAGGGGGCAATCCATCATTGCTTCAGGTCCTGGTGTCAGTCATAGCCCTGTTCTGTCTGGCTTTCAGGGGATAGGTCCCTGGGGCTGTTCTGCTTTCATGAGTCTGGAGCTGAAACATAACTGAGTCCCAAGGTGTTATCTTTGACTAAAACCTTATTCTGGTTTGAAGTTTGGTTATTGCTCCTTGGTCATGGTTGATAGACCTGAAGCTTTATTCTTAAATGAATTTGGTGTTGACCAGAACCTACTGCCCTAAGGGCTTACTGATTAAAAGAAGTGGACATAAGTATATGCACAGGTAGGAAGATCTGGGGAAATAATGCAAGTAGCCATAGTTCTACCAGGCTAAACAAAGCTGGCTTGAATTAAAGCAAAATTCATGCTAAAGACATGAAGTTCATGTGTGGTTACAATTGTAGAGTCCTAGTGACACTCTTCCAGCTGTAGGAAATCTTACTTTCTTATGTGCTGCTGTACCAAATTACCACACACTGGATGGCTTAAAGCAATAGAAGCTTATTTTCTCACATTTCTGGAGGCTAGAAGTTGGAAATCAAGGTGTTGGCAGGGTTGGTTCATTTTGGAGACTCTGGGGGATAATTCGTTCCATGTCTCTCTCATAGCTTCTGCTAGTTGCCAGAAATCCTCAGCCTTCTTTAGCTTATAGATGAATCACTCCTGTCTCTGTTTCACATGGCATGTTCCTCTTTGCATTTCTGTTTCTTCATATGGTCTTCTTACAAGGACATCAGTAATTGGATTTAGTCCCAACCCTAACCTAGTGCAACCTCATCTTAAATCGATTACATCTGCTAAGATTCTATTTCCAAATAAGGTCAAAGTCACAGGTACCAGGAATTAGGACTTCAGCATAACTGTTTTTATTTGGTGGTGGGGGAGGGGATATGTTAGTTTTCTCTTACTGTCATAACAAATTACCATATACTGGGTGTCTTATTAAACAACAGAAATTTACTTTCTCACAGTTCTGGAGGCTGGAAGTCCAAGGTCAAGGTGTCCGCAAGATTGGTTTTTTCTAAGGCCTCTCTGTTTGGTTTGCAGATGGCCACTCTCTTGTAGCCTTTTCACATGGTTGTCCCTCTGTGCATACACATTCCTGGTGTCTCTGGTATGTCCTAATTGCCTCTTTCTTTAAGGATACCTGTGAGTTTAGATTAGGGCCCACCCTAACAGGTGATTTTTAACTTAATCACCTCTGTAAAGGCACTATCTCCAAAGTCACATTCTGAGGTGCTGCTGGGTTAGAGCTTTAACATATGAATTTGGGGAGGGGGCAAAATTCAGCGTACAGCAGGGGACACAGTTCATCCCCAAATTAATTGGTTATGGTGGGGCTTAGGATGTTTTTCTTTCTTTGCCCAGTTGCAGAGGGACAAGAGATGAGTCCCTCTCACCAAGAGATGAGAACTTTTTTTATAAAACTTTTTTATAGAAGCCTTATTCTTTTATTCAAATCTGCCTGATACTTATAATACATTTTTTAAAATTGTGTACTTGCTATCTTTGTGATATTTTATTTGATTTCTTTTTTGAATGGGCCTTAGTATGACTTTATTTTGTCATAAAACTTATATAAATTTTTGTTATATATATATATATATATATATATATATAATATCCCTTGGTTATTATTATGATTTTCTTGGAATATATAATGTGATTTCTTTTAACTTGTGGAAGATCTGAACATTTAATATATAAGCTCTATCCTTCATAACTGGTTTACATTTACTTCTTTCAAAAGCCAAGAGCTACGGCTAACTGGGTTCTACTCTAGTCTCTTCCAGGATCTGCAGCTTAACCTAGCAGTCCCTGGTTCATACCCATGACCTTCGGGTTAAAGCATTTGTCTCTTAATTGTGGTATTAATAATGTCATGTATCCATCTGGTATGCCTTTCTTTTGTGTGTGTTTATTAGTCACTAATCAGGTTTCAGCTCGAAGGCTTATTTATTCCCCTTGGATATTTTTTACTTCTTGGTTGTTTATCAATGTATGGTTTATGCAGCATTAGCTGTTTGGTAACACAGGGACCTTTCAGAATATTTAATCCATCAAATCTCAAAGAGCGTAAGTCTTCAGCAATATATTTTGTAATATTTTCATATGCACTCACATAGATGTATTTCTGTCTGTTTGCTATACTAAATTTTAAGGGTCTAATTTTTAAAAAATTCACACCCTTACTTACAGATATAGACTATTTCCAATTACTAGCTATTTCACATGGTGTGCAGTGAGCATCATTTTGCCTGAATCTCTATAAACTTGTGTTAGTACATACTTACAGGATACATTTCTAAAAGTGGAATTGCTGGGTGAAAGGCATTTTGAGTTTTTGATATACATTTTCAGACACATTTAAATGATATTAGAAAACATAAAGCATGTTTCTAAAGTTTTATATTTTATTAATATTCATATATTTTATAAGTTGTTTTGTATTATTTCCCATGTGATCCATCTTTTTCCTTCAATGATAGGAAAATCTTGTGCCTATGGGACATTTTGTAAGAAGGCAAGTTGTGTAGAAGGAGTTTAATACGTGGGTCATTGTCTTGGCTTTGCCATGCTTTTGTTTTTTGACTTTGGATAAGTTAGTTGACCTTCTTGGTTCTCTGTATCCTTATACATAAACCGAAGTTGTTGAACTAGAACAGGGTTTATTACATTTTATTGCGAGGATGAGAAATAGATCTAATGGGCAGTGCTTTGGAATCCCTGTCCCTAATTTAAGCAAGGTACCTGTGCTTCAATTTTTTTTTTATAATATGAAAAGTACTGAAATATATTTCATTTGGGAAACAAAAGAGGTTCTGCAATTAAAGGTAGTTTGAAATCCCTTTGCCTAGATGGATCTAAAGTTACTTCCAGTTATAGAATTTTATGACTTATGATTCTGTACATCCTTTTGAGTTGTTGAATTTTCTAGTATTTGAATTCCAATTATGGCCCCTGATATTTATTTTTTTCTCTCCATTCAGTGCAAAAATAAATGCAGTTATTTATAGAAAAATAAGAAGAGAGCTGTTTCTTTCTCTAATCTCTTCTCTCAGCTTTATTTTCTGTTTTAGATTGAGAATGTTTCTGTCTCAACTAACTTTTTTTTCTGAAAAAGTTAAACAATTTTGACTTTTTTAAATTTAATATTCTTCATAGTTAGGCTGAATTTAAATATAGAACACCGGTTTTTTTTTCTATCTTCTCTTTCTTGATTTTCTTTAGTGTATATCCATAACCCATATATTGGTCATTTTCTAATGGAATGCTTCTATTCTCACCCACATCTATTTCCAAGCTCCACCACACTCTCCTATAGTAAGTATTGAATACCACCATCACATTTCTTTTGTCTGAACACTGCTTCCACCATGATAAGATTTTTTTTTTTTTGGCATTTCTATGGGAAAGTCTAATTACCTTAGGCACAAGAACAAAACTCTTGGTTTAAATCTCTTAATCAGGCTTTCTCAAAATAGCCACTAAGGCAAACTGACTCCTTCTCCCATGTGCCTGATTATCCATCTCAGAATTTTTGAAGTTCATGCAATTTACATCTATGTTAAGAACTTCTGCACCTCTGCAATTTCTACTTTCCCCACTGCTAAAATGTAACCTTCTCAGGAAGTTTCCTCCTACTAACTAGGGAGGAAATGTTCCTTTTCTCTTATTGCAGGCAAAGTACTTGTACTTTGTCTATAATGAGAAAACAATGAAACTTTATGGAAATCGTCTTCAGTAAGGCTGCATTTGAAATACGGGTACTTTTACCTACACTGAGCTGAAGTTTGACAATGTTATCTCTCAAGAGAAATTTACTGGGGAAATAGCATAATTAAGATCGCAGGAGATATGCATATGCAGATAATACATACCTCCCCAAAAAACATATTTAAAAAAGTCTTTATGATTAAAAAGTTTTGTTTCTACCTTAGATGAGAGTCTGTTAAAATAATCAAATATATTTAAGAATATTTCAGCATATTTTCTGTAATTTCGAGTGATAGTTCTTTGATCTTACTTACTAGTGAGAAATCTAGGTAACCTAACAATAGTGGAGACCGTGGTACACCTCTCAGATCCCCCTTTAGAACCAAGGTGCTCATTCTGAAGCTGTTAGAAATGGTGGTGGCTGAAGGGTCCCAGAGAGTCCCTCTATGAGAACTGCCCTCAACTAAAAAGTGTCATCTTCACCAAGGTCACATCCAGCTTTGGGGGTAGCCTACATCCAGTGCCTGCTCTAGTGGAAGTATAAAAACCTGGTCCTCTCGCCTCAACTTGGGAAAACTCATGGGCCATCCCAGTTCCAGAGAACGCGAAAGGTCTGGCCGAGGCCTCTTTTGAGACAGCTCTGCCCCTTAATTTGTCCTTTTCCTTCCAGCTTCACTCCCCAGCACGCACTGTTCCCAAGAGACTGCTTAGTAAAATTTCTGCATACTTAATCTTGAAGAAAAGAGAGAGGAAAAAAAGTCAATATTGAAACAAATCTTTCTACTTCCCAGGCATTGTGCTAAGAGCTTCAAATTCATTAAATCATCTAATCCCCACAACAATATGAGATGGGAATTATTATTATCTTTATTTACAAATGAGCAGATTCACCTTAGAGGAATTACGTATTTGTTTAAGTCCTGCAGCACTAGGTGGTGGAAACATTCCAGAGATTATACTTTTAATGACGCAGTCATGCTGCCACCTGCATCTCCAGGACACGTATTGAATCCCTGGAAGGGCACACCTGGATGGAGAACTATTTAAGGATTGTGGCAGTGAAGACTAATGAGCAGGTTTTGAAAATCAGATTTTCCTTCATATTTATATTGTGAGAAGACATCATTTTTGGTAAATTTTTTTTTCGGGTAAAAACAATCATTTTTAAGTTAAGATACAACACTATGTTTAGATGTTGGGTACAACTGAAGTCTTGTCTCTGATGCAAAAGAATGTGAAAATTAATTACAGGTGAGAAAATTCAAGCCCACTCACTACCTGACATTAATAAAGGCTGATATTTTTTTACAATGAACCACTAATGTGCTAATAGAATTCTAATTAATGCATTTACTAATTGTCCCTATTTTAGATATTAACCACCTTTCCATCCATAACTTGTGACTAAAAAAGCACATGATCAAAATACAGATTTATTGCTGGTTTTAAATATATTTCCAACCAAATTGGACCAGCTACAGAACACACCTGATTTTGTGTACTACAAAGAAATTGACTTTGTATAGTTAAGAAATTCAACTGAAAATTATTTTCTTCAATCGGCACAGATTATATCTTACATTAGAGAACTTTACAAAGTAAAAAACCTATATATTAAGTTGATTCTTTAATGTATGTGAAACAATATTGATATTTATATATGTTCTGTAATAAAAATATTTATATTTGTATAGCATTGCTGAGTTTTCACAAATATTATCTCATGTAATGCTTATCATAATTGTGAGATAGTTGGGGTGGATGTCATTAATGTCATATTCTAGCCATGTAAGCTGAGTTTAGGCTAACTGATTTGCTCAGATGGCTGAGATAAGAGTTCATCTGACCAATGATTTTTTTCTATACTGACACAAACATATAAATGTCTCTCTTTTCTAAGCAATTCCTTCTTTTTTGCCACCCTTCTGAGGTAGAATATATTGTCCTTTGTCTCACAGGCAAGTTTCTTGAAAAAAAACCCACAAAAACATACGTGTGCTATATTCGCTTTCAAATTATGGAACCAGCATTCCTGAATGCTTTGCAACCTGAAGTCTGTCCTCATCACTACAAAACAATGGCACCGAGGGCACTGCCATAGGTCACCACAAATCCTCCTCATTACAATGTCCAGGGGCATTATCACAGATCACAGGTTTCAGATGTCATCATTCACTATCCTTCCTAAGCATATTATGTTTTTCAAGGAACATGCTTCACTTTGTTTTTAAAAACCCAAAGTGTTTCTTTTCTCCCCTTCGTTACCTTCACTGAATCCTTTTCCTATCCTTCCAATACAGTTGTTTACCCAAGGTACATCCTAGACTTTCACCTCTTTTTTCTGCATATTGAATTTATCATCAGTATTTATGGATTTATTTTTCACCTCCACCTACACGAGAGGTCATATAGTATAGGAGTTAAAACACTGGCCTCTGGATTCAAACAAAATTGAATTTGAATTTAACCTTCATCATTTATTAACTCTATGACATTGAGAAACTACTCAGTTTATACATGTGCAAAATGGCTTTACCCTGTTGATCTCACAGGGTTGGAAGGACCAAATGAGATAAAGTATGTAAACTGCTGAGCCATTGAGAGTCTCAATTTTTTATTTTGATGAAATGTACACCCATTACCATAGTGTCCACAAGACTCTTTAACATCTGGCTTCTGCCAACATCCAGGAAAAAGATATGGATGGTGAAGAGTATTTGATGGCAGAACAGATGGAGAGAAGTAGATGCAAAGACATGTTTTATAGGAAGGATTATTTAGAATGGGTGTTAGCTTTGTGATTGGGATTGGGTGATGAAAGTAGGTTATCCTAAAATAACTCTAAAGTATCACCTCATAAAATTGGATAGATGGTGTTATTTACTGAGAAGTTACTGGATGAGGACTAGGATTCAGGGTTTGTTTATAAATTAGGTTTAGGGCATGTGGAGTTTTAAGTTGTTCCAACTGTTTCTAGGTGGAACAGTTGAACAGTTGAATAGGCTGCTAGGTAGCTGGCAGCACTCAAGAAAGGAATAGAAAAAAGCAATCCCTGAAATATTTTCAGTTGAGAACCATATTAAAAGCAACTCAGAAAGAATAATACAACTGAAATTACATATAATCATGGATGTGGTAGATAAGCATATATAAAATATAAATTCAAAGATTAAAATTATAATAAGATTGATAAATATGGAAGACATTCTAGGGGGCTTTATATGTATGCATAATTGGTGATCTTGAAGAAAAAACATAAATGAAATATTAAAAATAATTAAAGATATATTGGAAGAAAACTTTTCTAAAATAAACACTTGCATTATATTTTTTTATTCAAAAGATTTTCATTAAGTGACTAGTTTTTGTCAGATGTCATTCTAGGCATTGGAAACAAAGTATTAAAAAAGAAAAAGCAATTGTTTTCATGGAATGTATATTCTGTGGCACTAAAATGCACACCATGTCCCAGGGAAAACTTAAATAAAACGTGAACAAGATATACTCTCATGAAGTTACTGAGCATAAGGATAAAATATTTTATAGCCATCTATGGAATGCAAGTCACCTATATGGCTGAAAAATAATGTTGGCCTCAGACTTTTTCATAATAAGTCTCAGTGAGAAGACAGACAAAAAATGTCTACAAAACTCTCAGGGAAGGAAGTATATCCCAATAATTTTAACACCCAACCAATTTTTTAAAAGTATCAAAGCAGTGGACAGATATTCTCAAGTAAATAAAAAGTCGAGTAATTCTGTACCTACAAACTTTAGTTGGAAAAAATATAAAAACTGGACAATGATATCCAGCCAAATAGACACAAAGCAAATTTTAAAAAAACTCAGGATGTCAGACCCACGTTTGTCATTGAACATACGGAAAGATAATTAGAAACTGACTATACAGAAATATAATTATATTGAAATATAATTATATAATATTAAATAGCTGTGGGAATTTTTCTAGCAGAACAGAATATAAACACTATAAACCTGTAATTAACAACTAAATGTTACAAGGTGGGGAGAGAAGAGATAGTAGTTAGTTTAGTATCCTTATTCTAATTCCCTCATCTTTCATAATATAGGTCAGTGTCATATTCTCAGTTTAAATTATGAGGGTTTTTTTTTCTTTCTGAAATAATGATTTCTATCAATATTTTAAATTCTTTCCATAACTTCAAAGGAATATTCTGGGAACCAGTATATGCTGATGAGCAGGTGTACCTATTTGACACCATACATAGTTATTACAATATAATTGACTATATTTCTTATGCTTTACGCTACACCCCTGTTTCTACTGTGTAACAACCAATTTGTACTTTTTAATCCTTTCCCCATTTCCCCCCCAACCCTCCAACACCCTCCCATCTGGCAACCATCAAAATGGTCTCTGTATCTATGAGTTTCTTTCTGTTTTGTTTGTTTGTTTATTTTGTTCTTTAGATTCCACATATAAGCAAAATAACATTGCATATGTCTTTCTCTGTCTGACACTCCACTCAGCACAGTAACTTCCAGGTCCATCCATAGCACTGAAGATGGCGAGAACCCATTCCCTTCCATGGCCAAGCAATATTCATCAATGGACACCCAGGCTGCCTCCACATCTTGACCATTGTAAACAATGCTATAATGAACATATGGATGCACATGTCCCTTTGAAGTAGCATTTTGGCTTTCCTTGGATAATTACCCAGAAGTAGGATTACTGGTTCCTTCTTTGTCTCTTGTTATAACCTTTGTTTTAAAGTTTATTTGTCTGGAATAAATATTGCTACTTCAGATTTTTTCTCATTTCCATTTGCGTGAAATATATTTTTACATCCCTTTACTTTCAGTCTGTGTGTCTTTCTATCTGAAGTGAGTCTCTTGTAGGTAGCTTATGTAACAGTCTTGTTTTCTTACTTATTCAGCCACCCTATCTTTTGATTGGAGCATTTAATCCATTTATATATAAAGTAATTTTGATAGATATGTAGTTACTGCAATTTTATTCATTTTTAAAAAAGATTTTATTGGGGAATTGGGAGGGGGGGACAATGTTGGGGAATGAGGGGACGGGAACAGCCAAGTTGTTGTCCTTCAATCTTAATTATGGTGAGCACAGCTAGCTCAGCTCCGAGTCCAGTCGCCATCCGCCACCTGTCGGCAGCTTGCAGCCACTCAGGTCAAGGTGTGGTGTTTAATCTTAGTTGTGGAGGAGTTGAACAGGAATCTCATGCAGGAGTTGAACAGGCAACTGTGTTGTTAAGAGTGTATGCTCTAACCACTGAGCCATCTGGCCGCACATTGGCGGGGCAGCTCAGCTCAAGGTGCTGTGTTTAATCTTATTTGTGTGGGCATGCAATCCCTCATCCCATGTGGGAGTGGAACTGGCAACTTTGTTGTTAGGAGCAGATGCTCTCACTAGCTGAGCCATCCTGCCACCTGTTGGCAGCTCAGCGGCAGCTCAGCTCTGGCACAGCTCACTGGCCCATGTGGGAATCAAACTGGTGACCCTGTTGCTCAGAGCTCACGATCTTAACCAACTGAGCCACTCGGCTGGCCCTCCATATTTTTGATATTTAAAAATAATTCTTCTTTTTAAAGAAGTCTCTCTAACATTTCTTGTAACATTGGTTTGGTGGTGATGCACCCCTTTAGCTTTTTCTTGTCTGGGAAGCTCTTTATCTGTCCTTCAATTCTAAATGATAGCTTTGCTGGATGGAGTAATCTTGGTTCTGGGTCCTTGGGTCCATCACTTTGAATATTTTGTGCCAATCCCTTCTAGCCTGCAAAGTTTTTGTTGAGAAGTCAATTGACACTCTTATGGGAACTCGCTTGTAGGTAACTAACTGCCCTTTTTTGTTTTTTTGTTTTTTGCTGCTTTTAAGATTCATTGTCTTAACCTTTGGCATTTAATGATGATGTGTCTTGGTGTTGGCCTGTTTGGGTTCATCTTGTTTGGGACTCTCTGTGCTTCCTGACCTTCTATGTCTATTTCCTTCACCAGGTTAGGGAAGTTTTCCATCATTATTTCTTCAAATAGGTTCTCAATTCTTTGCTCTCTCTGTTCTCCTTCAGGTATCCCTATGATGCAAATGTTGGTTCACTTGATGTTGTCCCAAGAGTCCCTTTCATTCTGATAAGGTGTTTTCTGCTATCTTATCTTCTAAATTGCTGATTCAATCCTCTGCTTCATCTAGTCTACTATTGATTCCTTCTAATGTAATCTTTATTTCAGTGATTGTATTCTTTATTTCTGACTGGTTTTTTATGTTATATATCTTCATTTTTATATTTCCTATCTCTTTGTTGAAGTTCTCCCCAAGATCACTGAGCATCTTTAAAATCAGTGTTTTGAACTCTGCACCTGGTGGATTGCTTGTCTCCATTTTTGTTTAGTTCTTTTCTGGAGCTTTGTTCAGTTCTTTCATTTGGGACACATTTCTCTGTCTCGCAGTTTTGGCTGCCTCCCTCTGTTTGTTTTTATGTATTAGGTAGGGCTGCTATGTCTGTCGGTCATAGAAGAGTGGCCTTATGTAGTAGGTATCCTGTGGGTCTCAGTGGTGCAGCCTCCCTGATCACCAGAGCTGGGTGCTCCAGGTGTGTTTCTTGGGTGGCTTGTGTGTGCCTTCCTGTTGTAGTTGAGCCTTGATTGCTGTTGGCATATCAATAGGAGAGATTGACTCTCTGGCTGATTGGCTGTGAAGGAACTATGACTACCGTGGAGGAATAGTTGTGTTGGGGCTGACCCTACAGAGCAGGATAAACTTAAGCAGGGCTCTGGTGTCTGTCCAGTCTGCCTTTTGGGTGTTTTGTTCTTGGCAGTGGCAAGGTGTTGTTCCAGATTGGTCCAATGTAGGCCACCATGCGTTCCAGTCCTGGGGCCTCCTGGGAGAAGCCCCGCCATATGCCAAGTTCAACAGTAGCCTGTGCCCTGCCTGGACCCACCTGGCATGAAGCACAAAGCAATCTGCAGATAGCCACCACCTGCACTGGGCCAAGCCATGAATTGAGGCTGGCTGCCACTAATGCCAGACGTGGGCTGCTCAGCAAGAGGCATGAGACATTCCAAAGCCAGATGCTGATTGTTTGTTTTGTGAACCTTTTTGAACCAGCATGAGCCAGAACAGGCTGTTTGTATGGAAGAGCCAGTGGAAGTGACTTGGGTGTGACTGCAAATTTGGTGGGGTGGGGTCTCAAAGAATCACCAGGGCAGGGCAATGAATAGTGTTCTCTAGGTTGATGGAGATTCAGATATGGTGGCCACTTGCTTCTGCATGCTGGAAGGGCTCAACAAAGAAATAATGGCTTCTACTAACTCCTCTGTGGGGGGAAAAAGCTGCCCCTCCAATCCTCTCCCTGCAGCCAGACAACTCATTTCCTCCTCATATGTCCCAGGCACCTTTCAAGCTGCTGCCCCAGTGCTGGAGCTCAGAGTGAGTGAGTCCATCAGTGAGAAAGGCCATGCATTGGCCCTTTAAGTAGAACGCCTAGAAGTGTAGCTGCTCTCTGTCTCACTCAGCCACAATTTCTGCTTGATTTTACAGCCGGAAGTTATGAGGACTTCTCTCCCCTGCAACTGAACCCTGAACTGGGGAGCCTGGTGTTGGGCTGGGACCCCTCGTTTTTTGGGGGTAGGGGAACCTCTGTAGCCAGGCTACCCCTTCTGATTTTTAATGGTCACGTGTGAGTGAGGGACTTTTTTTTTTTCGCTGAGCCTTCCTGCCACCTGTTGGCAGCTTAGTGGCAGCTCAGCTCAGGCCAGGAATCGAACTGCTGTTGCTCAGAGCTCACACTCTTGCGTGAGCTCTTAACCATCTGAGCCACTTGGCCGGCACTGGGACCTGTTTTTTAATGGTCACATCTCTGCCTGTCCTACCAGTTTCAAGGTGGCTTCTTCTGTATGTCCTTATTTGTAGGACTTCAGTTAAGCCAGTCTTCAGGCAATTCTCAATGATGGTTATTCTGTTTTTTAGTTGTAATTTTGATGTAGTTGTGACAGGATACAAGCATAGAATTTACCTACTTTGCCATCTTGACCAGAAATTGAGGCAACAGTACTTTAAGAAACAATAGTATTTTAATAATAGTATTTAAACAGTAGAGAAAACTTTCTAATTATGCTGCCTTTATTTTCTGTTTCAGAATTGACTTGCTAATCACTTCAATTTCAAATCTTTAACAATTTACAGATATTTTGAAGCATTATAAGTATTTTGAAATAATGGTATTTTTTTTTCAGGGGATTTGGTAGCTGTTATACTTTGTGAACAAATGAGCTGAAATTTTATTTCTTTTAGATCCTGGTTACATCTTTTGTCTATATAATGATTTCATATCCTACACACACACACACACACACACACACACACACACACACACACACACACTTTTTTTCAATTAAAAAAATTTTGGCATTTGAGACTGACAGTAAAATGGGTTGATTTTTCCCATTAAATACAAAAACAATTACCTCTCCTGAATTTGTTGCATATAGCACTCAACTTATTTAGTTTGCCAACTTCTCCATTCAAATCAAACTCTGTGACTCAAGCTGCTGCTACAAGGCTTGACTTCTATATCACCCAAGTGATATTGGGAGCATTTGAGGTCAGGATTGCATTAGCCATCTGGGCTTTAAAAGTAAGCCTGCCTCTCAGTGTAGGAGTCTGCAAATAGGACTTTTGAAAACATAGTTCTCTACTTCCTTTTACAGGTTTTCTGTTTTAGAAATGTTTCATGTATTTGCTGTCGGAAACCTGAGTTCATAAGGGAAGCAGAATCAGAAGGAGTCTGGTTGACTTGGGGACCAGGAATCATAGTGAGATCTGAATCAGCATATGGTGTCACTTCCAGATATAGTGATCTACCTGATGCTATCATTGGACCTGTGCTCTGTCTTTACGGAGGACTACTTGATGTCCAGGAAGCTCAACTGTTTTTCACATTCTGGATCAAACCTCATCTTAGTATCAATCTAAAAAGAAATTAGAAAGATTTCTGCTAAAGTTCTTGGTTTCAGGGACTACAGTCAAGACCGTGGAGGAGGGGGCCGGCCAAGTGGCTTAATTGGTTAAGAGCTTGAGCTCTGAGCAATGGGGTTGCTGGTTCAATTCCCCCATGGGCCAGTGAGCTGTGCCAGAGCTGAGCTGCCGCTGAGCTGCCAACAGGTGGCAGGATGGAGCAGCTGGTGAGAACACGTGCTTCTAACAACAAGGTTGCCGGTGTGACTCCCACATGGATGGTGGGCTATGCCCACCCACAACTAAGATTGAATATGGCACCTTGAGCTGAGCAGCTGCAAGCTGCTGATGGGAGGCTGGATGGTGACTGGACTTGGAGCTGAGCTAGCTGTGCTCTCCACAACTAAGATTGAAGGACAACAACTTGACTGTTCCCCTTCCCAATTCCCTAACACTATTCTTCTCCCCACCAATTCCCCAATAAAATCTTTAAAAAAAAAAGACCCTGAAGGAAGGGTCCGTTATAAAGTCACAGTTCTAGTCCCAAAGGAATAGGAGCTGTGCGAGGAAAATTGGTCCTCTTAGGGGCTAGTCACCCATAAACTTCTGGGTGGCAGAATCTTTCTCTTTTAACACTGTGACCCACCTTGTTTAACATATTGCCTGGCGTGGAGGGGAAACCCAATAATTGCTGAATGAATAATTCATTAATTAAATATATGAAAAGAAGAAAAGAAAGAGTCCCAGTTGGGTCTTGGGAGTAAGTTGCATATTTTGTCTTGAAAATGAAGTCACTAGCACGGTGAATAAATTTAGTGCTATAAAGAATTGTCTGAGGTATGGAACTAGGACTCCTTCAAGATCTTCCTACCATCTTGCCTTAAGGTCTTGGAATTCCCCTTTTAGAGATTTATTCATAATGTGGATGTGCAGAAATGGGACCACCACATTTAACATCCTGCTTCTGGAAAAAAGAACTATAACACGTAAAAGAAACAATTCCCCACCTCCCAACAGCAACAACAAAACAGCAAGTTAAGGAGAATGCCTCACAAAAACAATAGATGTCATGTTATATTGATGTGATATTTTCCCAGAGTTAAATTATTCTATTAAATATTGATTTTTTTATGTTTTATAAAAAGATCTCTATCAATTTATTAAAGCCTTTTGGGGTTGTATAAGAATCTTCTGCCTTGAAAAGATTAGAACAGAGACCTTCCAAATCAGTGAATAAGAACTACTTCCTTCCACCTACAGAAAATCTTGCTGCCAAGGTAAGAGATGACAGACCTGTGATATTTATGCTAAAGATAGCATTTTTGTGGCCCCAAATGATATATCTGGAGACCCTATATTTACTGACTTTGTTCTTATTGCTCAACTATCTTTTATTACAAATAAAGTTTACTTTAGTTCACCTTTGGACGGAGAAAAACCATTTGCAGAAGCTCTATCCTATCTCTTCTCCAAACCTCAATATGAAGGTTTGGAAATTCATTGTTCCCTAAGTTCAGGGGGAATTTATAAAGAACCTCTCTCTGGTTTTTTTGACCACCATACACAACATCATGGAAATTCAACTGCTTCTGATGTAGTTTTCTTGGGCCTTTGCATCCCAGCTGGCATTGTAGTGGGTGGAGTAGAAGCATTTTTTATTTAGGTCACAAAGCTTCAAATCACATGCTCCATAAAGGGAGTAACATGTCCTGAAATCTGCTTTAATCAGCTATATGTTGATTTTTAAAAAAAAATATGGTATCTGTTTGATGTGTATTGAAGTGGTTGCTGTAGAATCTTAAGGGAGACTTCCGGTTTGTTTTTAGCCTATGACAACCTTTTCTCATTGAAATAAGCATAGAGGATACTGGATTAACAAACGCTTTAGGATAAAGGTTTCTCCTAACAGAAGTCCTCATAGGAATAGAGAATAAAGAGGGTTTCCCTGAGGCATCTGAGTAGTCATAGTGGATGGAAGGAAGACTGTGGACATGTGGTGTTGGTGGGGACTTGATTAAAGGGACACTGTCAGAAAAGGAATCAAGTCTTAACAGTTCTCAGAACTTCCTTATAGCTCCCTCCAGTGAGTTATTTCTGACAATAGAGTCTGTGTCCTTGGAATATGTTTTCTTTGTTGACTGAAATGCTCTACTATACTTTTTGCTACCTTAGAGTCAAAATGATTTTGGATTTAAAAAAAATCTTTTTGAATTCAATGACATATAGCAGATTATTTTTAAACCAAAAAAATGCTGACTGAATTTGGACTTAAAAAAAAAGAAAAATCTTTTTTCTTGAAAGATGCTATAGATCTAAAAAGAAAAAAAAAAGAATGTTTGTTGCTTGGCTTCTATTCATAGACACAGCTTTTTTACTTTAATTTTTTGCTTTACATGTGTGTAAATCTATATGTGTAAATAAATAAATCCAACTATTTCCTGTGATACTCAGCTTGTGATAGAAATGCTTTTCTTTACTTAAAAGGCAAAGATCATTTCTCACAGAAATTGTGGTATTAATCAATGTTGAGGTAATAACTCTTTCTTTAAAAAAACGGAGCAAGTCAAGAGATAAATTTGACATTTTAAAATGGTAAGATCTTGATTTAACTGCAGATGAGGACTTTGGTTACTGAGGGACATTGTTTTCTCTTTTAATTAATACCTTTTCCTGACATTTCTCCCATCATGAGGCAAATTTGTTTGTGGCGCTTAACCTTTAAGTATTGTATCAGTTTTCACTGGAGTCATGCAGTGACCAAGAGTAAGTAAATGTAAGACAAGAGCATTTTTTTTAAAAAAAGGCAAAAACTCCTCCAACTAAGTTTACAGTCGGGAAATTTTCTTCTCTACTTGTACTCAGAACTCATGACCTCAGATGCCTCTTTATCATTACCGTCCGCTTGGTCCCTCTCCTCAACCTTCTCTGCCCATGTAACTTGTGTTCTGCAGATGGCTCTTCAGACTTATTCTCTCTGCCTTACCCATGAAATATATTCTTTGAAACAAAACAACAAGAAATTAACTCATGCTATTCCCTCTGCTGTTCGTTTCTTAGCTCCACTTGTCGAATTCTACTTATTCTTTAAGCTGACCTTTACTTTCCAAATCCCCGCTTTCTCTTTCTCTATTGCTCTCCCTCTCCCAGCTTGGAATTATAGATCCCATCTTTGTTCTCATGCATTTAGTACGTGTGTGTTCTGACATTTGCTTCATGTTTTTATCATTTCTAATCTGTCTATTTCTATTCTTCCTCTCCTTGAGGGCACAACCTCACTCCAGATTTTACTGACATTTCAGCAACGTGGAGAAAGTTGGAGCATCTAGCTTGAGATGCATGTATTCCCTTTACCAGGAGTCAGGGTGGAATAAGAGATGCCCCCAGAAGAAAGAAAAGAAGGCAGTTGTCCAAGACTAATCTCCTTGTTAATCCAACTTCCAGGTAAATTGGATAATGATATTTTGGGGGAGGAAGAGATATTACTTGTAGAATGCCTGTAGTACAATGTCATTGACGAAGGATTACCTATACTAAATAGAATGCAAGTAATATGAGGCATGGCTCCCTGGAGAATATTATGTGGGCTATACAATAATCTAGGACAGGGGTTGATGAACTTTTTCTTACAGGGTCAGATAGCAAATTTTTTAGGCATGTGGGCCACCCAGTCTCTGTTGCAACTATTCAGTTCTGCTTTGTAGTAGGAAAGTAGCCATAGGCATGATGTGACAAGTAGGTCTGGCAGTTTCCAGGAAAACTTTATTTATAAAAACAGGTGGTTGGCATGCTTTAAAAAAAAAATTCAAACAGAGGCTGTTGTTTGCCAACCTCTGATCTAGGGTATAAAACAGAGAAGCTTTGAGACTTCAATGCTCCCTGCCTTGTGGGGTAATCCTGCAAGCCTCACTTAGAGAATCTAACCATTGTTTCTGAGCTGTGTCCAGAAGGCTAAAGGGCCCAAGGAACCACGCTTGAAGTTCCAGACCTTTCTCTAACCTCTGTCGCCTCGTGATTATCTGTAGCCTTGAAACCATTAGTAAAGCTTGATTCAGAGTGAGATCTCTGATTTGTGTGGGCTGGATTTGATAATCCAACCCTGGATGTTAGCTCAGCCACTATAGTTCCTCATTGGACACATTAGCACAAACATATGAACAAATGAATATTTGTTGAAAGTAATTACCCTGGGGAACTCACCTAAGTTTCCCAGTGCTATTTGCATCTTCAGTGAAGAACTGCAGCATTAGACAAACTTTTCTGGTCTGGGAATTAGGTGGCCCATCCCAATAAACCTCTAATTGTGTCAAGAAGGTAATAATCTTTTCTGATCTTTTATCGTTGTTGATGATGGGGCAGAAAAAGGGTTAATAAAAGTGAGCCTGCAGGGGGACTGCCCTATGTCTGCATCCCTGGGCAGGCACCATCCAGGCTCAGCCCCTAGACATAAATCAAACTGTCTAAACACCCTTAGAAAGAGGAGATAAGGCCCAATCAGAGTAATATAGTTTTTTTTTGCCTGCGCAAACTGCTGGAGCATGTCCATTATTTGAACTCCAGCTTCATTATAATACAATTAAAATAAAATGGGCCAGCCAAGTGGCTCAGTTGGTTAAGAGCTCGCTCAAGAGTGTGAGCTCTGAGCAGCAGCAGTTCAATGCCTGGCCCGAGCTGAGCTGCTGCTAAACTGCCAACAGGTGGCAGGATGGCTCAGCTAAAAAAAAAAAAGAACATTATGGCTTCTCCCCCACCCTCACCATGGGTTTTTCTGTATGAATTCTGGGTAACAGCATGCACAGAAAGACACTGGTGTTATAACCAACATATGTCAATCAAATGACCTCAGTCTCTACATCACATATCTTGCTATAAGAAAATTGACCTACCCTTTCCTATATAAGAAAAAGCTAACCTAAATTTAGGTGTAGTTGTCTGCCCTCGGCAACTTCTCTGCTGGCACCTTTCTTCTTGAATAAACTTTCTAACTTCTATTTTTTTGAGTCTTGTGAATGCTTTCACATTCTGCTAATGACCAGGAGTATCCAAAGACAAAACAGTTGATATTCCTTATTTTTCTGCAGGTATTTTGATGCACATATTATACAGTTGTTGAAGGACCTTCCAAATAACCCAAACTGTGTTATTGACTGTACTTTGCTTCTTAAAAAAGAATGGCTTTTCCTAAACAGGCTTCTCTGTCTGTAATAGTAGAATATGGGAATTAGGGTCCTGGTTAGGTCTGGAGAGGCCTGGTCAGGCTTCACCTTTGACATGGCATTTTGGTTGAGCATATAGCTTGAGAGATCTTGTCGCCTTCTCTCTTTTCTATACAATTCTAAGTGAACTCAAGGTCTGAAAAGAAAGCAGAAGAAACTCCTGATTGAAGTTATGGCTGTCCCTTCTGACACATTCCTCTCTTATTTTGGGTGCAAGACAGAATTCAGCAGGCACTAAATCTTGTCACCAATTAGTTGTGTTACTTTCACCAATATACATAACTTCTCCCAACCCCTGCTTCTCTTTTGTAAAAAAGTACACCTTTACCATGCAGATTTCAAGAGAAAGCTCATTTACAGGTTGGAGGATTATTCTTATCTTTTTGGCTTTTAGCCAGAAGTTATATGCATATGCACATATGTCATTTGGAATTACAATCAAACTTTGAGAAACCTCTCCTACATATGTTCCTAAAAGAAAAGAGCAAATTTTTTCTTTCTAGTATGGTTCAGGAGCCATTCTACTTGAAGGCAGAGGGTGAACTAGAACAATCTCTTATTATCCTTTATAGTCCTATTAACCTATTTCATCTACTTCCCTCAGGCACAAATGGTATCTCCCCTTAACATGTTGACTTTCAGGGGAAAAGCCCACTACGCTAGTGCAGAATGCTAGTTAAGTGCTGATTAAGTGAGTTCTGAATGTGTATATATCTTGACTAAAATTATTTATTCAGTCAGGGAAGAAACTAATTCACACAGCAGTGCCCTAATTGGCATCAGAGAGGCATTTCTGTAATGCCCTTAGGAAAAGCAGGAAGTTTATTAAATAGAAAAAATGCACATGGAAATAGGAATACAAAGTATGCATAGAAGAATAAAGATGCAGTTGTTAAATAATAGCCCTCGTGATATTTTTTTCCTGAGAAGTTACCTTTGATTTAATGCAGGAGGGAGCACCTGGGAAAATTTCAAATTGGAGTCCCTCCCACTTCTCCCCTGCTTATACTAAGAATCCATGGCCGGGAATTCAAATACTAAATCTAAGAGAGGCAGGTAAAAAGAACAGTGGAAAACAGATGGCAGCAGTTACAACTAGCAAATTCCCAGTTGGTGGCTCTCACATTTAGAAGCGGGCATCTGTTCTTCTTCCCCACTGCAAAGTGGTTTTTAACTCGGAGGTGTTAAAAATATCTAAGTTGCTGTTTTATTCATTTCTGCTATTTACTGACTTTAATGACTTACAGTATATCCAATGAAAAGTACAATGTTTACCCAAGTGGCAAGAGACTCAAAACAGAAATATGGGAGGCTGTTAAAAAACCTTGTGGTCTACCCAACAGCATGTATGGTTTTATAGGTATACCTTGCTTTATGAAAGAGATGGGTGCCTTAACGTTTGTTTGTATAAATTAAAATATGCTTTAAAATGCATCTGGAGTGTTTGATATTTGAAGAATTCTGAGAGCGTCACCATCTCTCTGGGCCTCGGTTTCCTTCTCCACAAAATGGGAGTAATAATGCCTATGTTGTTATTCTGATGTGCAAGTCTGCTGTGAACATTAGACACAGTGTCAGTAAACTGTGTTCAAAGCCCCTCAAGTCTTGTAGATGATTAATAAATGATAAAGCATTTTATTATTTATGAATAATTCTATTTTGAGATAAATATCCACTCATAAAAAATTGAAAATGTCAGGTGTGCCTATATTCATGAGTAAGAAAAGCTCAAAAATGAGAGAAAAGAGTCTGTCTTCATAATTATGAATAAAATATCAATAGGCTCTTGTTTTTATGTTATTGTAAAGATGCTTTTCCCATAACCATGTATAATAGCTTCCAGGAAGACAGTCCTGTTGAATGTCACTTAGCCCATCCCTGATATAGAGCAGATGATCAGTTGATGTTTATTGACCACTGGCTAACTCATATTTTATTTTCTTTCCTATTTTTGCTGTAAATATCATATTTATTGTAGACAATTTGGAAACAAAAGCATGAAGAAGAAATTAAAAAATATGTAGTTTACAATTTCAAAAATAGACATCATTTTTAAGACTAATGTATATCTTATATTACCAAACCGAGAAAGCACTGGAATAAGATTAATATATTAATATTTTTTTCTCTGTTCATAAAACTGATGCTGAGTAATGGGTCTGTTACAAATGAGGAAATCAGACCATTTGACATTAAGGAACATGCCCCAAAGTTCATGGTAGAGTGGCAGAGTTAGGATTAAATTAAAATTAGGGGATCCGATTGTGTAATGTGCCCTGAGCTAATCTGCTTCTCTTATGTGGAGTGTGGTAGGAGCCCTGATTTTGGAATCAGATATGTTGGTTGTGGGTACACTTATTTCCCACTCCTCATGTGTCCTTTCCTGTGGAGGGACTTTCACTCCTGGTCACTTTCACTCCTGGTCCCCTCTTTCTCTTCTCATGTTAAGAAGATTGGCATCCCATTTGTAAGGAAGTCTAAGGTGGTCACCATTGCCTTAGCCCTTTCCTCTCTTCTCTTTACTTGGGATTTACCTGCGTGGAGAGAAGAGGCATTCCCAGTTGCTCCTGGGCATGGCAGGCTCTGTCTTTGTAGGTACGACCAACTGGTTTTTATTGAGGGGGAGTAAATTCAGTTCAGGGATGCATAAGTCAGCCTGCTGCTTTGTAACTGAGTCACTACCACCTGTTTAGCTCTTTGTCAGTAATCCTTCTGTCTGTCTGCTATATGTAAGTCTCTCTGTTACACACTTAGGCATAGAAAGAAGGGTTATTTATTGACCTTCTGTAACTTTTAGAAGATAGACCCAGATACTTTTTTAATCATCAATGTCTGTGTTTATGAAAACCATGGGCAAGATACTTCACCACTCCGTGCCTCAGTTTCTTCAGTTATACCAGAATACATATTTTTTCTTTCCTCATGGGGTTTTTGTTAGGCTTAAATGAGTTAATATGTACAAGAACACTGAGGAAATTTTTGGGAAGAGAAAGGAGAAAAAACCCCAAGATGCAGAAGTTTGGTTTGAGGTCAATGGACCAAGGTTAGAGGGGAGAGGTGACTTTGGGTACGTTGAGTACTTGTCATTGTGATCACCCCCTGACTCAGCCTTCATGGGCCCAGGCCTGAGCTTTGCTTATGTCACTTTATCTCATCCTCAGAAAACCCTGTAATATAGGCATTATTTTCATCATTTTATGATGTGGACACTGAGGCTTAGAAAGATTAAGTGACTTGCCCAGAGTCACACAGCTGGCAAGAAGAAAAGCTAGTATTCCAAACCGAGTTCAAAGTCCACATTCTTCCCAGGACATGACTGATGATTGCAGCAGGACCTGGGATAGTGAGCATGGAATCAGATACTCAAGTGTCCTGTGAATGTGGGTTACTGTCAAGGAGATCACTAGATGACAGCAGAAGATGTCTTGACCCAAGGGGTAAGAGCCATTACACAGATAGCAGGAATAATGGTTTGCAAACTGGCATGAGGGTGCTGTGCTTTTTAAAGAGGAATGTTTTTCTGTCCACCTATCACTTTTAGATTTTTAAATACTGGTTTCTTAATATAGAATCATACAGCTTGTGATCAAGTTCTCACCCTTGAGCTTCCTGAGTCCCTGTTAGTCTCTTCTATGTCTGCTTTCTTTTCATACTCAACCTTGAAAGCAATGTAGTTACTGCCTGAGGAAGAGAAATATGTAAAAACGATTACACGTGGTTTAGGGGAAATTTGGTATATATGTCTGCTCTAAGAGCCACAGAGAAGTTGCTCAAAAGGTGAGGGACTAGGGAAAAAAATGTCCCATTGGGGCAGCAGCCCAAAAGACAGTTTGCAGAATGAATTGTCTTGTGCCTATGGTTGTCTTTCTGAAGGAAAAGGCTATTTCTTCAAGGGACAAACTTGAGTTTAGCCATCATTTGAAACAGGTACAGATTCTTTTATAAAGCTCACATCAAATAAAAGCAGCATTTGTTGAGTGCACCATGCTAGGTATTTTGACCCACATTATCTCAGTTCACCTTCACAATTATCCTGAGAGGTGAACATTATTATCTTTGCTTTTATAAAAAAGGAAACTGGGGCTCAAAGTGATTGCATGTTTTGCCCAGGTCACCCCTCTAGTAAGTGCAGGTGTGGGAGCTCATGCTCCAGTCTGCCTGTTTCCAAAGCCCCTGCTTTTTTTTGCTCTTTCTAGCATGAACTGTTGTATTAAATATGAAGGTGGGAAACTTCACTAGAAGGCTTTTTCCTCAAAGCAAGCCCCTCTCTGCTTGTAAGTGGATGCATTACTATGATCTCTATGTCCATCTATACATTTTCTATACTGTGATCAGTTCCAAGACTGGAAAAAAAACACTTGGGCAAATAGCTCTCTTTACAGAAAGTCTGGAATTGGAAAGAGAATGGCTGTGCTCTGTGCCATTAATTTTTCAAGAGGGATGTTGCAAGGGATAGAAGTCTTGATATATATGAATTATTTTTTGAAAAGCTCCATATGAGAAAATCTTCCACAAGGGACATCCCTTTTACCAACTTGGCAAAGACTAAAAATGCAGAGTTTCCAGGATCAAAGTGTGTTCGCAATGTGAAGAATTATCCCCTGACAATCCGACTGGAAGAGGAAGGTTTCCTTTAATCTTTTTCCCTTTGTTTTTTTTTTTTTTCTTAGGGGAAGATTCCTTTTTTATTTTCTTTTGCTGACTAAATCTTCCCTTTAATCACTTTCATCTCAAGACTCATAGCAATTCCTCCCCCTTTACATTAAGAATGAATATAAGCGCACATCATTTTTGAGTTTCTATTTCAGGGCATTATTTTTCTCCAGCTGTTCGAAGGTCAGCAACAGAAAGCCGAAGTGAGAAGAGCACTGACACTTGAGCAGAATACAAGTTTTCCATCTCGTCTTTTCTCTCTGCACATTCTAGAGCTGTGGGGAAAAGGTGTCCTGTGGCAACAGGGAAGCCACCGGAATCAATCACAGATCATTTATGACTTGGTGGAGTAGAGAGAAGAAACTGACATTTGAAAGATCTTCAGAATCCAAGGAAGTTATATAAAGGGAGCCAGAGGTAGTTATTTACAAAGAAACTTAAGGTTTTTTGGTAAAGGGCTTTTGTGCGAAGGATTTTCCAAACTTCATTCAGCGTGACCTAATTTTTAGGACAAATGCCAGAATAAGGGGTGAGGAATTATTGCGTGGAGCTTCTTGTCAGGGGGTTGACAGTGAGTGAGCACAATTGACGTTAATGTTCACTTCTGAGCTGTCCTTTTCAAAAAAGCTTCAATTTTTCAAGAATAAAATCATCATTATTATCTCATTATATTATGGGCCCTGGATATGAAAAAATTGATTACCTGATCTTTAGTTCCGTACACTATTCTATCTACCTCTAATTTTGTTGCTTGGGGATTATTGGACTATCAACACTCTTCCTGAATAATCAATCTGGTTAATTTAGCCTGTAAATCGCTTTCCCCCTTGTGTCTGGTGTAACATATTGTTTAGTAATGTGCCCAGGAAAGCATAAAAAGTAACTCCCAGAAATGGAAAAGGAAACCACACGCAGATTTTGAACTTGGGCATCTTGCATTTTACCTGTCTGCTGGGATGCATGGTAACTGACTTTTTGTTTATTTTGTTTTTAGCCGTATGACTAACCTTACCTCGCTCTGCTCAGCAGCTGAACCAAATGTACAGTGCTCTATTCTGAAGTGCCTACTCCTTCTGTATTGCTTTATGACAAATCTGCCCCTCCACATGTCTGTTCTGTCCTCTGACCCAAGGCGTTTGCTTCAAGTAAACACGCCAGATGGTGGAGAAAAGTGATGGGTCAAAGAACAACCCTCAAGGGTCAGGAGTCACCAAATCCTTCTTCCCAAAGCAAACTTAAAAGCAACAATTTTACCAAATGCTGTGGAGGGCTTTCCCAGTGGAAATGAAGGTGGTAAAGGTAGACCTTAATTACATATTTTGCTTTCAGGGCCTCATGGTATTAGGTACAATGTCTATGGGCTAATTTGAATGTAAGCAATTTATGAGAAATGATAAGAAGACAAGTTGGGCAGATGGATTCATCTTATACTCAGCAAACAGCAGCAAGGGGAATAGTTTGTATGTGAATGAGAATTCTCAGCTCTGGCCAGAAAATTACAGACAATTTAGATTCTTTTTCTATTTAGGGGTTATTGTTGAAAGTTGAGGCCAAGGAGCTTCCATTGTCTTAAATACACTGGACCCCTGAAAAGGCCCTAGTAACCCCACAGGAAGCATTGAGACAGGACACCCCTTTTTTTTTTCCTTTGTTCAGTGTGGTGCTGGGTGAGGCCAGGTGTGTGAGCATTTGTGGAGTTCCTGTAAATACCTTATGCACAAGGATGTAGAGAGTCATTTGATATTGCTGTTTTCAAAAGTAATGTAACCAAGTGTTTGTTAGCCATGTTTATAGGACTGTGTATTTTAGAAAAAACATTGAGTAGTCATTGCTCCTTTTAAATAATTTGGCAAAAGATAGCTCTCCTGCAGATACATAATGATGATAATACCATATTTTCCTGAAAATAAGGCCGGGTCTTATATTAATTTTTTCTCCAAAAGATGCATTTTATTCATTTATTCATGTACAAAAATCTACATTTTTTTAATGCAGTCATGTCTGGCTGACGATCTTAACTGGGGCTTGTTTTGGGGTAGGGCTTATATTATGAGCACCCTGAAAATCATGCTAAGGCATATTTTCCAGTTAGATCTTATTTTCAGGGAAACACAGTATAACATAACCATAAAATGCATTAGATTTATACATATAATCCTAAAATATTAAAAAAATAATTTAAAGAGTGAACAAATTCTGATTTTTTCTTATAAAGGGCACTGAAATACACTCATGGGCTTAGAATTCTTTCTGGGCTAGGTATTATCATCTATGACTTTCTGGATAAAGTATGTATCTCAATTACTAAGACATAGTGATGTATTTTTTTGTGTGCAGTGAATTCTTTAGCTGGGATAAAGTATAAAATAGAGAGTTTAATTGGCATTCCAAATGTAGAGGTTATTTCTAAGGCTAAATTTATGTCCTTAATAAGTTACCAAGCTTCTGTGATATATTTTACATGAAAAGAATGGTAATAATAGTTACTCTTCAACAATTATCAAATTAAGATTTGCTAATATTAATTTAATATTAATAGCCACCATTTATCGAGTGGCTACTATGGGCTGGAAACTTTATGAGATATTTTAGATCATTGCTAATTTGATATTCCTAATTCTAGTAAAAGCAACAGCAACTAATATTTAGTGTTTACAAATTACCAATTGCTGAGTTTATTGCTTAATGTATGTTTTTTCATTAAATCCTCAAAACAACCCCAGAAAGTAGACACAATTCTTTGTGCCATTTTATAAGTGAGAAAACTGAGGTTTAGAGAGCTTAAGTAACTTGCTCAGGGTCATACACCTGGTAAATGGCAGACAGAGAACTGGAACCCAGGGTGCTCTACCTCTAAGGCACAAGCTCTAAATCACTTTTCAAGGTATATACTGTATTTGTAATAACAGTGGAATTCAGAGAAGTTGCATCTGCCCAAGTCACATTGCAGAGGGACCTGCAAACTCAGGGTTTTCTGACTCTAAAGACCACTAGATATGGTAGAAGCTCTCTCAACAGACCTACATTCATGCACCATGGCAAAGTAACTGATGTTCTCCATCATTTGGATAAAACGTGCATGCAGGACCTTACTGCATCTCAGTACTCATGACTAATGGACTATATTCTAGTGTGCTTGCACATTCGTGTTCCTGAGAGGTTCCTTGTGTGTTTATGGTTGTATAGGTTCCAACCCTGTTTATACCAGTTGAACATGTTACTATAGTTAAATAATAATTTTAATAATTATATAAACCAATGAAATATGAGCATGGAAATAGAATTATTATGTTCATGAAAATTAAACTAAATGGAAAGACAATAAAAGCAAGTTAAAAAAATTTCATCTACATTATATATGAATGATGCCATTGTAAAGAATTGAGGGAAAATAATAAAATCCTAGAAAAATTCATTATTAATACTTGCTTTGCAATTGTACTTAAATTTTTATTCTACTTGAAAGGAATTCCAAAATCTCAAAGAAAAGACCTTGGTTCCAACTCAAAAGATTAGCTAAGGAATGAACATTTATACCTGTCAGATTAAAATAAAATATTTAAGTGTGTACTTAGGATTTCATGATTAAATAATGATGTCTGTTAAGAGTGTTTCTTCTCTATGTTTATCCTATTTACAGGGGAGAAAGCTGAGATGCAGGCTGATTAACTCACTAACCTAGGTCCTTCAGTCTACTCTAGTCCAAGGGCAAAGCTACGACCAAGTGGCTCAGCTAGAAGTAGGCTATAACTCTGTGGCTTTCCATGGCCTGTGTTCATCCTTTACTGCCACACCAAGGATGATAATTTTGAGGGTTAGGAATCATATTCCAGGAAACTCTGTGGAAAATAATTGGGTTCAAGTGGACCTAGAAAGTTCCCCCACTAAATTTCCTGCCCTCAGACAGAACTTCCCCTTTTCTCAGGCAGATATTCACATATTTGAGTTTCAAAAACTCTAGGGAAAGACATTTCATCACATCACATTATGATTATCATTGTTAGAAGAATTTTGTTTTCCTTGGAGACCCTACCAATATACACTGCTTCTGAGAAGCAGAGCTTTTAAACAGTAGGAAAGAACAGAAATGACTTATAATGACATGACAACACTGTTGAAGATGGAAGTCCCACAACTTCTCTACTTCATGCTGTCTCCCCAACCACTTACTTGACACTTTCTGAATTATTCATAAGTGAAAAAATACAATGAGTTGTCAACTTGGTTATTAAAATGATTTAAAAAATAATTCGTATAACCAGTTTCTATGTGTTGAATTAACAGAAGTAACAGCATTCTTGGAGGATTTCCTAGAGAGTGATCTGTGATCACATTTTCTTGAGAATTGAGGTAGGGTAATGATGAACCAGGGAATGATTACTATATATACCCCTTCTCTCAGGGCTTGTTAATGTCATGCCTGGGTCCCCGGTATTAATTACTATGGCTGCATAACAAATCACCACAACGTCCTGGCTCATAACGATAATATTTACTAGCTCTCATGGTTTCTGTGGGTTAAGAATTTGCTTATGCTTGCCTGGGAGCTTATGGGGCAGAGTCTTTCATGAGGTTGCAGCCAGATGTTGGCTGAGGCTACTGTCATTTGAAGGGTTGACCAAGACTGGAGGACCCACTTCTAAGGTGACTCTTCACATGACTGGCCAGTTGGTGCTGGTTGAGGGCGGGAGGCCTCAGGTCCTCCCTACGTGGTTTTCTCTATTGGGCTGCTGGAGTATCCGCATGGCTTGGTGGCTGGCCTCTATTCGAGTGAGGAATCCAAGAAACCAAGGTAGAAGCTGTAATACCTTTGACCTAGCCTCAGAAGTTACACCCTGTCAATTCTACCATATTCTGTTGGGGTTACATAAGGTTATAAGGGACCATTTTAGAGGCTGGCTACCACACCCTCTGGCTTTATCTACCTGGAATCATGGCAATGATCAAAATCTACTGTTATTGTAATGATAGCTGTTTCTCTTCTCTTTCAAGGTCCTTTGGTGCCTATGTCATGTTATTTATTTCCTTTCTTTAGTACATAAGTTTTAAGAAGCCTTTTTTTTTTATCTGTTTCTATTATTTCACCTAGGTCTGGATTTGTGGCTGTATTAATTACTGCAGGAAAAAACCACATCAAACCTTAGTGGTTTAAAACAACAACCATTTGTTCACTTATAATTTTGTGGGTCAGCAATTTGGGCTAAGTTGGATAGTACTGGAACCATTTGTCTTGCCTGGGGGTCACTCGTGGAACCCAAGTCATATGACAGCTCGAATGGTGCTGGGGAGTCTAAGATGACTTCACTCACATGTCTGGGGTTTGACAGGTTGTCAAATCCATGATTTTTCACTATGTGGCTTCTCCAGGAGACTAGTTTGACCTCATTCACATAGAGGTTTCAGAGTTGCAATGACAGCTAGAAGTGTAAACAGTTTTCAATTCTCTGCTTGAATTATGTTTGCAAATATTCCAAAACTGTCTAAAGGAATTCACATGGGCAAACCCAGATTCAAGAAATCGAGAACCTGATGTTACTTCCTG
Organism: Hipposideros armiger; assembly: GCF_001890085.2. Classification (NCBI taxonomy): domain Eukaryota; kingdom Metazoa; phylum Chordata; class Mammalia; order Chiroptera; family Hipposideridae; genus Hipposideros; species Hipposideros armiger. Next base: position 1,595,821 of record NW_017731679.1, read on the forward strand.
ATGGGAGATTGGCAACATCACATTGTAAAGGGGAGTGATACATCATGGGAGGAATTATTATGACCATCTCTGTCGTCTGCCAAAATGGCTTTCTTCGGTGTTTTTTAGTAGCCTTTTCTTGTCTGTGTCATCCTCTAAGGTAGTGGTTCTCAACCTGTGGGTCGCGACCCCTTTGGGGGTCGAACGACCCTTTCGCAGGGGTCGTCGGGTACTCATATGTGGGCATATATGCATGTGGACCTGAAGACGGATAGAGGAGCGGTGTCTCGGTTCCTAAGACCATCGAAAATGTGTTTTCCGATGATCTTAGGTGATCCCTGTGAAAGGTTGAGAACTGCTGCTCTAAGGTATATGCTCACTGAGGCAAGGGTGGCTTACAGTTTTCTGCATCCCAGCACTTTTTCTACTGCTACATAAATGTTTCTTGAGTTGAATATTAAAACACTTTTAGGGAAAAGAGTTCATGGAAAGGACAAGGGGAGAATGAAATTGAAAGATGTATACCCTATTGATAATTTTGACTGAATCAGTTATTTAAACAACTGCTCCATCCAGGCAAACAAAGCTATTTGGTTTTTAAAAATTAGGTTATTTGTTGTTTGAACTGACTAGCTGTTTGGTCAAGAAGTTTGGACAAATTGTGTGTGTATAGGCAAAAGAAAAGTATAATGTGCCAATCAATGTCAGTTTGACAGTGTTTTCTTATTGCTGGTTCATGTTAGACACCTTTTCAAAAATTACTGTTTGTATGTTGCAAAAGTGTATTGGGTGGTTAAAAATTTCATTGTTACCAACGAATTAGTTTTTAAAGTAACAAGCATTAATTTATTCACAGCGATAACACCTTTACCTTTAGTATTCAATTTAGAATTCTGTTTTTCCATCTGTGGCACTGGTTTCCAATTTGCGACTATATATACATGTTTAATATTAAAACATTTTTGATTAGGCTGTATAAACAGTCTAAAATTCCCAATTTGTTTGATTTTGATTTTAACTAGAATTTTATTGACAGAATTGCAGTGTGGCAATTCTGATTATTTTATCCTGATCAAAGTTATGGAATATCTGACTAATGAAAACAAGAAAAGCAAATTGATATGTACATATTGTAGCTTATTAAGTAGATAAACTTTCATAGCATGAGGTCCATTGAACGAAATAGTAAAAGGAGCTCTCTGCTGAAAGTTGGGAGGCTGAGGGCTATGTTAAGTGCCTTAAAGTATGGGGTAGCAAATATAGCTGTAAAAACTAATAAAATTGTCATGATTCTCATAGCTGTAAATGCTCAAGAAAATAATGTGAATTAAGACAGTTATGATAGGAATGAATGTATTAATTATCTATTGCTGTGTAAAAGATTATTCCAAAATGTAGTGGTTTAAAACAATAATCATCATTTATTATCTCTCATGAGTCAGGAATTTAGATATGGCATAATGAGATGCTTTATCTTGGCCCCATAATGTTTGGCTCCTCAGATGGAATAATTGAGAATAGGGGCTAGAATAACTGGAAGGCTTATTCACTCACATGGTCCATGCCAGGGAGCCTAGTTGGATTGTTGCTCAGAGCACCTGTACACAATGTGGTCTGGGCTTATGCACAAAATGCTAGTTGGATTACAAGGGTGAAGAGAGATGGGGAGACAGAGGCAGATAGATCATGACCTAGCTTTGAAAGTCATGCATTATCACTTCTGCTGCATTCTATTCATGTAGGCATTTATAAAGTCCAGCCTGGTGTCTAGGAGTGGGGAAATAAAATTAACGAGGAGTGGAAAAATGCTATAATAGACACACATGTAGAACCAGAAATATTGCTGTGGCCAATTTTGAAAAATATAATTTGTTATCATGGAGAAGTAATCATGATCACATTGTATTTTACACTTGTTAGGTTTTTAAAAAAATACACTAACATGGAATTTTTTGACTTGTGATCTAAATAATGAATATGATTAATAGTGTTGTACAGAGCCTAAAATGTTGATTCTAGGGGGGAGATATTAATTAGAATATCTTTCAGAGAATTCAGAGAACACGAACAATAATTATTTGTGACATTGTTGTTGCATTTTTATTGCTAGTGACAAAAACTGAACTCAAATTGATTTAATCAAAAAAGGGTATTTATTGACTTATGCAACTGAAAAATTGGGAGGATAATGGTGACTGTGAGCACATCTCCATAAAGGCCTCAGATGATGCTATCAGCGATCAGAGTCCCTCCATTGCTCAGCTTGGCTTTTCACATTTCATTTCTCAGAAGGCAGGCTTTCCTTAGGACTTAGAAAAGGAGCCAGTAATTCTAGGCTTATCCATTCAGCTTGGCAGCTCCTATTGAAACAGTGGGTCTTTCCCCAATAGTATCAGCTATAGTTCAGAGTACTGAGACTCACTGGGCTGGACTGTGAAAAAAAAAATGACTATGAATACACCAGTCTCTGAGTGCTAATGACTGCTTAGCAAAGCTGGAATCATGTCTGTATCCCTAAAGCTAGAGCTTGGGTTGGCCTCATCTAAATGCATGAATTGAGTGCCACAGTCAACCTTGAACTCACCTTTCATAGGGATAGTAAGAGTACAGTACTGATATAGGCCTTCGGTGCCTGTGGAGAGAACCTTTTCTGGCTATGGTAGAGGGGATGACTTTGGCGGGCTTCAGGAAAAGACAGACATTCCCAGGGATCAATGCCGTCAGGAAGAAATCAAGAGCTGCAGCACGCTGATTGATTTAGTGGGTTATGTATCCATCTGACTTCATGCTTATGTATTTATTTGACACATAGCTATTGAACATCTAGTATGTTCCAGGACTGGAATTTTATATGTTTAGCTGGTAGTATAGCTGGAGTCTAGTGAGAATCAGATGTGGTTGGGCAGGTCTGGCAGATGTGTGGGGTGAGGCTGGTAGAAAACAATTGCGTGAGGACCTCTGAGCTTCTTGAAAAGTTTCATGCTGAGAAGAGGTAAGTTTGAAGGAGAGGGAGAACCTTCACAATCAGAGGAGGGAGGCAAGTGAGGCAGAGCATCTTCCACTCAGAACAATCCCCTAAGCACTGCCCCCACCATCTATATATTAATCCAAAGAAAGCAGTGGATTTAGAAGTCAGTATTGGGGGAGCTGTAGGACAAGTAGCACTGCATGCCACATCCTCTAGGAGGGAGAAACCCAAAAGAGAAGCATTCTCCCACTTTGTTGCTGAATAACTGAGTAGCTTCCATAGCTCGAGTACTGCAGTGTCTCCAATGGAGGGAAATAATAGTTCCCAGCAAAATTCCAGGAGGCATAAGTTCAGATTGATGGGAGAGTATTTATTTATGAGATCCCAAGTTTGGTGTAGTTATCAGTTTTCAGTACTATTGGGATATACTATTAATTCTTCTTCAATACAAGGGGCTGTAGAGTAGACCAGAATTAAGGAGACTTACCTTTAATAAGTCTGAATTTAGACTGATTTGTGAAAAACCGTAGTACCATATAGGGGCATGTTGGAAGTAGCCACTGTTGTTTCTCAAATATACATAATCTGCCATTTAAAAGATGACCATGCTCACCTAATGGAGCTTCTGGGATGTTTCGTCAAAGATCTTGCACAGAAGATGGTCAAATATACTTCTTAAACTGCTCTATTCTCAGGTATTTCAAGGAAATTGAGGGAGCTTAATTAGCACTGTGCTAGATCAGAAGATACAAAAGAATAAGATGTTGAAATTACAGAATAGTAGCCTCTAATACACATATGTTTAAGTATATACCATAGAGGAGAAAATGGAAACACATAGGCAAGTTCACAGAGAAAGACATTTGGATTTGACTTTGAAAGATGAACTGAAACAAATAATCCTATTCTCATTTTGCAGATACTCATCTGTAGGAATCAGGGCTCTTATTTACACCATAAAACTCATAAAATATCAGAAATAAATTTTATGCAAAGTTCATATAGAGCAGCTCCTCCTGTCATAAAGTATTTCATTAAACTGCTTTTATTTTCTTTATTCATTAATATTTAGAAATGCAATATATATGAAATTATATGTATGTTTTAAAAATATTCCACTGTTTTATATAGTGGGACACCAAGCAAGATTTCATTTGAGAAAAAAAATTCTCTGCCTCATAATAAGGTTGAAAAACATAGATGTAGAAACACTTTAATTGGCTATGTAACTTAGAAACGAGGCCCCCATTCTTAGCATCTTTAGTTAATGCTGAAGTTATTATTATTTTTTTTACCTATTTATAAACTGATTGAAATACTTTCTAAATTACAGGAGAAGGGAATCTACCATTCTGGTTATCTGTCTGTGTAATACCTAAAGGCAGTTATAGTAGGAGAGTGATGAGTGGACAATTCAACTCTGCCACTATCTGTTGAGTGATCTTGGTCAAGTACAGTCAGCTCTCCAAGCCTTGGTTTCTAATGGTAATGCCTTTGCAGATGGAGTAAGGATCAGAAGCTATTGATCTCTTGGTAAATACTTATTATTTCATTTTATAGTAGATTCAACACAATATTATGATGTATGATGCATGTAGAGATTCTGATAATTGTTACTGTTACATTGAAGATAGTGGAGTCAAATTGTACTTGTTGATGTTGTTTTCAGTAATAAACTAAATAAAATAAATAAGACCTAAAGGTCAATCATGGGAAAAGAACTTAGTAAAACGAGTAGATGATTGGTCATAAATATAGGCTCCCCTATCTTAGGTATTTTATAGGACTCTTGAAAGCATGTCACACACACACACAAAGTACTAAATTTGCTTTAGGGAAAAAAATTTCAATGGCAGACAAACTGAAAAGTGTAGATCTGTGAGAGCTCTCTGGCATGGTCAGGCACAGGGGTCAAATTATGCTTTTGTAATCTTTCTCTTTCTTCCCCTCCCTCTCTCGACTACCTCTTACCTTTTTTTTTTTTAACTTATTTAGTTTATTAGTTTCAGGTGTACTTCACAGTGCAATAGTTATACTTTTTATCCCTCAAAATGGCAACCCCACTCCCCAAATCCGCCGCTCCACTTCACCCCCCATATCATACATATCTATTGAAAGCCCTTGACTCCACTCCCACACTATACTCCACATCCCGTGACAATATATATATATATATATATATATATATTCAATTATAGTTGACATACAATATTATACAACATCATCTTCAGGTGTACAGTGCAGTGATCAAGCCTCTACCCCATCCATGAAGTGGTCTCCCTAACAAGACATGTGACCATCTGACATCCTACAAAATATTTACAGCATTATTGATTATATTCCCCAAATTGTCTCATATCCCTGTGATGATATTGTAGTTATCAATTTATGCTTACTAATCCCTTCCTCTTCTCCCTCATTCACACCCCCCTCCCATCTAGCAACCATCAGATTTTCCTCTATATCTCTGAGGTTATTTCTCTTTACTTTGCTCATTTATTCAGTTCTCTAGATTCCACATATAAGTGAGATAATATGGTATTTGCCTTTCTCCGACTGATTTATTTCCCTTAGCATAAAGTTCTCTAGGTCCATCCATATCATTGCAAATGGTATGATTTCATTCTTCTTTATAGCAGAGTAATACTCCATTGTATAAATGTACCACAGTTTCTTAATCCAGTCATCAATCGATGGGCATTTTGGTTGTTTCCAAGTCTTGGCTATTGTCAATAGCACTGCAAGAAACATAGTGGTGCATATATTTTTTCGAATTAGCGTCTTGGGTTTCTCTGAATAGATACCCAAGAGTGGAATTGCTGGGTTATACGGCAGTTTCATTTCCAGTTTTTTGAGATACCTCCATACTGATTTCCATAATGGCTGCACGAATCTGCAGTCCCACCAACAGTGCACTAGGGTTCCCTTTACTCCACAACCTTGCCAGCACTTGTTGTTTGTTGATTTATTGATGATAGCCATTCTGACCGGAGTGAGGTGGTATCTCATTGTGGTTTTTATTTGCATTTCTCTAATGATTAGTGAGGTTGCACATGTTTTCATATGTCTGTTGGCCATCGGTATGTCCTCTTTAGAGAAATGCCTCTTCATATCCTCTGCCTATTTTTTAATTGGGTTGTTTGTTTGTTTTGGTGTTGAGTTGAATGAGTGTTTTATAAATTTTGGATATTAACCCCTTATCAGATATATCATTGGCAAAAATCTTCTCCCATTCAGTAGGCTGCCTTTTTGTTTTATTGATGATTTCCTTTGCTGTGAAAAAACTTTTAAGTTTGATGTAATCCCATGTGATTATTTTTTCTTTTATTTCCCTTGCCCAAGACTATATATCAGTAAAATATTATTGAGGGTACTGTCTGCAAATTTACTCCCTATATTTTCTTCTAGGAGTTTTATGGCTTCAGGTCTTACATTTAAGTCTTTAATCCATTTTGAATTTGTTCTCGTATATGGTGTAAGTAGGTGGTCCATTTCATTTTTTTGTACGTGTCAGTCCAATTTTCCCAGCACCATTTATTAAATGACTATCTTTATTACAATGTAAATTCTTGCTTCCATTGTCATAGATTAAATGACCATATATGGATGGGTTTATTTCTGGACTCTCTATTCTGTTCCATTGGTCTGTGTGTCTGTTTTTATGCCAGTACCATACTGTTTTGATTACTATGGCCTTGTGGTATGACTTGATGTCGGGTACTGTGATACCTCCCACTTAGTTTTCATTTCTCAAGATTGCCGTGGCTATTCGGGGTCTTTTATGATTCCATATAAATTTTAGGATTATGTTCTATTTCTGAGAGAATTGTCCTTGGTAGTTTGATAGGAATTGCTCTGAATCTATATGTTGCCTTAGGCAGTATTGAAATTTTAACTATATTAATTCTTCCTATCCATGAACATGGTATGTATTTCCATTTATTTGTGTCTTCTTTGATTTCTCTCTTCAGTGTCATAATTTTCTGAGTACAGGTCTTTGAGTTCTTTGGTTAAATTTATTCCTAGAGGGCTGACCAAGTGGCACATTGGTTAAGAGTGGGCTTGGGATGCCAGCTGTGAGTAGCAGAGCCCCAGTTCAGATGCCACATTAGGGCCAGTGACTCTGTGCCCTCTACAGCTACAATGGTGAACGACAGGTAGACCTGGAGCTGGGCTGACGTGAGTCACCAGCGATGGCGTAATCTACAGTGAAGCTGCAGTGGGCTGCCGTAAAGCTACTGTGAATGGCTGGCAGCCAGCATGAGCTGCCAAGAGCCACTGTGAGCGGCTGTCCAGTGGCCAGTGAGCGACTCCCTCATCCAGGAAGAGTGCAATGATAATACCAACATGGGCCAGTGAAGCGACGTCCTCCACAACTAGACTGAAGAACAAAAAGACAGCAACTTGTCTGTTTCCCTTCCCCGATTCCCCAATAAAATATTTTAAAAAATTTATTCCTAGACATTTTATTGTTTTTGAAGCAACTATAAAAGGGATTGATTTCCTAATTTCTTCTTCTGATAGTTTATTATTGGTGTATACAAATGCAACTGATTTATGGATATTAATTTTGTATCCTGTTACCTTACTAAATTCATTTATCAGTTCTAACAGTTTTTTGGTGGAGTCTTTGGGATTTTCTATATATAGTATCATGTCATCTGCATATAATGACAATTTTACTTTCTCCTTACTGATTTGGATGTCTTTTGTTTCATTTTCTTGTCTGATTGCTGTGGCTAGAACTTCTAGAACTATGTTGAATAGAAAAGGTGAAAGTGGATAACCTTGTCTTGTTCCTGATCTGAAGGGGAACGCTTTTAGCCTTTCCCGATTGAGTACGATGTTTGCTGTGGGCTTATCATATATGGCCATTATTGTGTTGAGATATGATCCCACTATTCCCAGTTTGCTAAGAGTTTTTATCATAGATGGATGCTGGATTTTGTCAAATGCTTCTTCTGCATCTATTAATATGATCATATGATTTTTGTTTTTCATTTTGTTAATGTGATGTATTATGTTAATTGATTGCAGATATTGAACCAACCTTGCATACCAGGAATTAATCCACTTGATTGTGGTGTATGATCCTTTTAATGTGATGCCAAATTTGGTTTGCTAGTATTTTGTTGAGGATTTTTGCATCTATGTTCATTAGGGATATCGGCCTGTAGTTTTCTTTTTTTGTAATATCTTTGTCTGATTTTGGGATCAGAGTAATAGTGGCCTTATAAAATGTGCTTGGAAGCATTCCCTGCTTCTGTATTTTTTGGAATAGTTTGAGGAGAAGAGGTATTAATTCTTTTTTGAATGTTTTGTAAAATTCACCTGTGAAGCCATCTGGTCCAGGACTTTTGTTCTTTGGAAGCTTGTTGATTCAATTTCTTTGGTAGTAATCAGTCTGTTCAGAGTTTCTGTTTCTTTTTGGTTCACACTTGGTAGATTGTATGCTTCTAGAAATTTATCTATTTCTTCCAGATTGTCAAATTTGTTGGCATATAGCTGTTCATAGTGTTTTCTTACAATTTTTTTTTTGTATTTCTGTGGTATCTGTTGTCACTTCTCCTCTTTCATTTCTGATTTTATTAATTTGGGTCCTCTCTCACTTTATCTTGGTGAGTCTGGCTAAGGGTTTGTCGATTTTGTTTATCTTTTTTAACAAAAAATCTCTTGGTTTCATTGATCTTTTGTATTGTTTTTTTTGGTCTCTATTTTATTTATTTCTGCTCTGGTCTTTATTATATCCTTCCTTGTACACCCTTTGGGCTTGTTTTGCTGTTCTTTCTTCAGTTCCCTTAGGTATAAAGATAGTCTTGTTTCTTTTGAGATTGTTCTTGTTTCTTTAGATAGGCCTGCATTAATATGAATTTCCCTCTTAGGACTGGTTTTGCTGCATTCCATAGATTTTTGGTTGTTGTCTTTTTATTTTCATTTGTCTCAAGATAACTTTTGATATCTTCCTTGATCTCATTTTTGACCCACTCACTATTTAGTAGTGTGTTATTCAGCCTCCATGTATTTGTGTGCTTTCTGGATTTCTTCTTATAATTGATTTCTAGTTTCATAGCATTGTGGTTGGAGAAGACACTTGATATGATTTCAGTCTGCTTAAATTTATTGAGACTTGTTTTGTGGCCTAACATGTGGCCTATCTTGGAAAATGCTCCATGTGCATTTCAGAAGAATGTATATTTTGTTGTTTTGGGGTAAAATGCTCTAAAAATATCAATTAAGTCCAGCTGGTCTAAAGTGTCCTTTAAGGCCACTGTTTCCATGTTGATTTTCTGTCTGGAGGGATCTGTCCATTGGTGACAACGGGGTGTTGAAGTCTCCTACTTTGATAGTGTTACTGTTGATCTCTGTCTTTATGTCTGTCAAAATCTGTTTTATATATTTAGGAGGTCCCATGTTGCATGCATAGATGTTTCCTAGGGTTATGTCCTCTTGTTGAATAGATCCCTTTATTATTATGTAGTGCCTTTCTTTGTCTTTTATTGTAGTCTTCATTTTAAAGTCTATTTTGTCTGAAATAAGTATTGCTGCTCCACCTTTTTTTCTCATTTCCATTTGCATGAAATATCTTATTCCATCCCTTTACTTTCAGTCTGTGTGTGTCCTTTGATCTGAGATGAGTCTCTTGTAAACAGCATATGCATGGGTCCTGTTTTCTTATCCACTCAGCCACTCTATGTCCTTTGATTGGAGCATTTAGCCCATTCACATTCAAAGTGATTATTGATAGCTGCATATTTTCAAAATAACAAAAAATAACATTTTGTTATTTGTATTTCTGGTCTTCCTGGGTTAGCTTGTTTTTCCCTTCCTTCTGTTAATAAAAGCTCTTTTAACAATTCCTGCAATGCTGGCCTGGTGGTAATAAATTCCTTAAGCTTATTCTTTTCTGAGAAGCTCTTTATCTCTCCTTCAATTTTAAGTGATAACTGTGCTGCGTAGAGCAATCTTGGTTGTAGGCCTTTATTTTGCATCACTCTGAATATTTCCTGCCACTGCCTTCTGGCCTGCAGAGTTTCGGTAGAAAAGCCAGCTCTTAGTCTTATAGGAGTTCCTTTGTATGTAACCTGCTGTCTTTCTCTTTCTGCTTTTAGGATCCTGTCTTTTTCTTTAACCTTTGCCATTTTAACTATGATGTGTCTTGGTGTGGACCTGTTTGGGTTCAGCTTGTTTGGAACTCTCTGCACTTCCTGGGCTTGTATGTCGATTTCCTTCACCAGGGTAGGGAAGTTCTCAGTCATTATTTCTTCAAATACAATCTTGATCCCTTGCTTCTTCTCTTCACCTTCTGGTATTCCTATGATGTGAATGTTGTTGTGCTTGATGTTGTCCCAGAGGTAAATTAAAGTATTTTCATTGTTTTTCTTTTTTTTTTCTTTTTGTTATTCCAACTGGGTGATTTCTGTTATTTTGTCTTCTAAATCACTGATCCGATCGTCTGCTTCATCTAATCTACTGGTGATTCCTTCAAGTGTATTCTTCATTTCAGTTATGTATTCTTTAGTTCTAACTGATTATTTTTTATGATTTCTCTATCCTTCTTTATATCCTCACTAAGTTCCTTAAACATTCTTATCATCAGTGTTCTAAACTCTGTCTCTGAAAGGTTGGATACCTCTGTTTCATTTAGTTCTATTTCTAGAGGTTTCTTCTGATCTTTTACTTGGGACATGTTTCTTTGCTTCTTCATTCTGGCTGTCACTCTGTGATTGCTTTGATGTATTAGATAGATCACCTATGCCCCTCAGTTGTTGCTGGGTGCTCTTGTAATATGTGCCCTTTATATTCAGATTGCACAGTCTCTGTGTTCTCCTGTCCTGTGTGTTCCAGAGGTATCACTGTTGACGTTGCTCTTTAATTGCTTTTGGCTTGTCAGAGGGTGGGATTGACCCTCAGACTGATTAGCTGGGAGAATTAGCTCTATTCACAGTGTATGAGATGCTGTGTGGAGGTTGATCCTCTCAGAGGTAGCTTGGTCACTGTGGGTTTTTGTGCCTATGGAAAATGTCTTTTGAGATTGCCACTTGTAGGTTCGACCAGGTAGTACTCTGGTTTTGTCTAACACTGGCTTCTGGGTGTATTGGTTCTGGTGTGTCTTGGATGGGGTTCCCACTCAGAGCCATTTCAGACTTGCCTGTTCCCAGTCCGTAGCTATCTGTTAGGTGCCTCAAGGCTATACACAGTTGGCTGCTGCCTGTGCTGGACATGGGGTCATATAGGGATGGTCTCTGTGTGAACTGAAGCTGGCTGCCACCTACTTTGGTCCTGAAGCAGTTTAGGAAAAGGCCCAGGGTCCCCTAGGCCTGTTGCCACCTGTTAGATGCTAGTAAGGCCCACCTATTTAAAGCGGCTCTTTAGGAGCATGTCTGGCTATTTGACCCGGTGTTGAGGGTACTTTGGAAGGATAGAGTTCAAGTGAATTATGTGACATGATTCATAGTTTTTAAGATGTTAAAGCAGATTCAGGCCTTACACCAATACCTGGCCTGTGACCCCCTTGTATAGCATCCCAAGGGCATTACAGCCAGCCTCCACCTCTCGCTGACAGGTTCACAAAAGCTGCTCTCGAGTGGTTGTGGTGCAGGTTTGTGGTCACTGAAAACCATGAAGATGACCCCAGGGCTCTGAAGACCACCTTCTGCTGTATAAAACCTTTTCCACAGTTTGTGGGGGTGGGGCCAGTCACCCTGGCACCCTGATTGCCCCTGGCAATGCAGCTGTAGGTGGGCAAGGTGGTGTGACAGGTGCGTAAAGCTGTGGTCAGTAGTTTCTACAAATTCAGTGTAGTCTCAGCTCCTGGACCAGTCCTAGGTCTATGTCCACTTCATAAAACAAAAACAAAGCAAGGCAACCCAACAACACCAAAAAAAAAATACACTCCCACAGAAACTTATAAGCAATGATCAGACAAGGAAAACAAAAGTATATAAAAGAGACACAAACAGAAACACAAAAACAGGAGAACAAGACAGAAAAACAGTGACCAAAGCTAAATCCAGATAAACAAGTCTGAGAAACAATGACAAAAACAAAACAGATGAAAGAAATGAAGGAAAAGGAACTTAAAGATGAAAGAGAAAGAAAAGAAAAAAAAATAATAATAAAGAAAAAAGGGCTAAGAAAAAAAGGAAAAAGTTATTAAGAAAAAAAAAGGCTCTCCACCAGCTTTAATCTGCAGACCACTTGCTCAGCAACATAGAGTCTCTGGGCAGCTCAGCACCAGCTGTGTTGTGGGGAAGGGCTCAATGCGTTATGTACCGGCCATCCTCTCAGGCTTGCAGTGAGCTTCCCACAGTAAGATGCTGTGTGCTCTGGAACTGTGCTCACCACCAAAAATCCTCACAAGTTGCTGTGGGCTGTCTGCTGCTGCAAAAACCCCCTCTGTGGCCTGTGGAGGTGGGGGCCAGGCACCAGGGGCTCAGGGTGCCCACAGCAACACAGCTCTAGGTGGGCGGGCAGGCCCCCAAGGCACCATGGGGTGTGGTCAGTGGCCCCCACCAAGTCAGAGCGCCATGCACTCCCCACCAGCAACCAGCCCACACAAACGCACCAGGAATGCCCTGGCTGAATCACACAGGCGCAGAGCTCATGGCCCAACACTCCCAGGAAAACTCCCAGTCTCATCCAGTCCCAGTCAGCCGCTCGCAGATCAGGCCAAGCAGCCTGACAGCCAATCGCCTGCCTGGCGACTCTGCACGCGCAGTGCCGAGAGCAGGGACCCAAGGCGGCTTGTGCACTCCCGTATCTCAATAAGCAGCCTGTTGGAGCATGAACATGCCCCCCAGGCATTTCCCTGGCTACGGCAGCACAAACAGTGCGGAGGGTGGGGATCCAAAGCCGCATGCACGAGCACGCACACACGCACTCCTCCGCCAATTCCACCGGACCAATGCCATCCCAGACCTGAGCCTCTGTGGGAGGGCCCAACCCTGAAAAAATGGCGCCCTCCTGTACACTACTGGTGTGCAAACTCCACACCAGGAGAACAATGGTCCCCAAAACCTCCAGCTCCAGCGCCAAAGGCACTCAGTTCAGTCCTTCCCGGAGGCTCCTGGGCCCCGTTCACACAGCTACTCCCTCCACCAGGAACCAGGTGAGTGCTCACCAGCCAGCGAGTCCATGTGACGGCTCCACTGGTTCTCTAAAGCCCTCAGCCTCACCAAGTTGAGTAAAGGGAGTCATCATTAATTTCTACTGCCAGCTATTGTAGAACTCCTCTTCCCAGCAAAGTAACTCTGGGCTGGTGAGCATGGTGTAGAGCCAGAGGGCCTCGCCCCCAACCGGAGAAGCCTCTCCACTGCTGAGGTGTCCCTCACGGGGTTTGCCCTCTCTTGTCTCTGCCCCTCCTACCAGACTGATGTGGCCTCCTCTTTAAGTCCTTCGTTTAGAGGTTCTGTTCATCTAGTGTTCAGGGTACTTTCAAGGTTGAATGTTGTATAAATTATTTGTAATTTTGGTGTGATCCTAGGAGGCACTTAGCACAGCATCTGTCTATTCTGCCATCTTACCAGAAGTCTCCCCCTCCTTTTTTTTTAAAGAAATTTACTTGGGGAACAATGTGTTTTTCCAGGACCCATCAGCTCCAAGTCAAGTAGTTGTTTCAATCTAGCTGTGGAGGTTGCACCTCAGGTCCAAGTCCAGTTGCCATTTTCAATCTAGTTGTGTGGGGGTGGGGGGAGGGCACAGTCCACTGTCCCATACGGGAGTCGAACCAGCAACCTTGTTCAGAGCATGGGCTCTAACCAACTAAGCCATCCGCACCACCCCCCCTTCCATTTTTTGTTTGGCTTTTCTCTGTGGTAGCTTCGTTTTTAGCCAGGTTATCTTCCTATAAAGACGTGGTAGGCCCAGGGTAACATCCTACCTGTTTAGCCATTCCTACAAAAGTCCCACGTGTCACCCTTGTTCTCTTACTGCTCTGGACATGGAAGACCTAGGTTCTATATCCATTCCTCAGAACCAGTTGTTAGGTCAGCCCCAACCAAATAGCTGAGAATAGGATAAGGCTGGCCTTCTGAAAGGAGGAGATAGCTACTTTCACTGGAAGTTGGAATGCTGGGAAGATGTCCTTCGCTGTCACTTCCTACATGAATAATCTTGGACAAGCTCTTGACCTTTTTAAACCCTGGATTCATCACCTCCTATTGACAGGAATAGTTACTCCAGAGGTTTAGGTTGATAATTAGATGGCTTAAGGTATTAACAAGCCACAGTAGGTGGCATTTGGCATCCTTAGTACATCTCATTGTTACCTTGTTTTCAGTACCATGGAAGTAAGATTTGCGAGGAAACCAAGTATAAAATAGGAGTCACTCTGAAATTTTTACCACAATTTCACTTTCCTTTAGATCTGATGTACTTATGAATGGAAACCATGAATATCTGTAAATATTTCTATAGGTTTGGCCTACTTTAGGCAGCAAGCAGACATATCCTGTGCACAAGGGGATAACTTTAGCTCTTGTGTTCTTTTAGCATCTTGCAATACTCAGGTAGTTCCATTTACCTACCCGATGGAAGCTGTCAGACCTTAACTGCCATTGTCAAAAATATCATCCGAGGCAGAAATACCTCAATATCTGCCACCTCCTAGCGAATATTAGCCACCCTGGGCATAGGAGTAAAGAGAACAGTGGGGCTATCAATCAATGGGTTGAGTGGTAATTTGCTACTCTCCTGTTTTGATGTGTTAATGTGAGGACAAAAGCTGTAGTAATATTGACACAACTGGAGGAATATGTCACAGTTGGAATGTGTTGTTGAAGCACTGGTTATGTGGCTTTAGAAGTGCTAAAAGTAATTAGTTGTAAGTGATCTTAACTGTCAAGGAAATGCATGCGAGGCAGGTGGTGGGGTATGCTTTTATTTCCTGATTGATTTTTGCTGTAGGTTGTTTTTGTAATTTTTCTAATAACAAACACTGTGTGACAGTAGCCTTTCTTCTAGCGTGTGTTGTGATCCTCGGTTTCTTGATTCTGACATAATCCATTAGTGGTTGCATTACAACTCTGGGTAAAAACACAGAGCTGGTCAGGTCCCATTACAATGAAAAACTTTGTTTAACAAAATGGCTCCCAAGTCTCTTTCCATGCCATAATTAATGCAGGTAGCAGAGGATGAAACACTTTGGTACCACAAAGTATTTGGGGAGTCTCTTCAAAATTCTCTTGCTTATGAAATTATTTATTGCTTATTCAACAATTTAAAACTATCTACTGCATCTACTGCTTGGCATCAAGCCTGTAGCAGTGGACAAGACGAAATCACTTTTCTCAGAGATGCCACATTCTAGTGGATGGCAACGACAGTTGTATTAGTCTGCTCAGGCTGTCAAAACAAAATGCCACAGACTGGGTGGCTTAGCAACAGAAATTTATTTCCTCACAGTTCTGGAGGCTAGAAGTTCAAGATTAAGGTGCCAGCAGGGTTGGTTTCTCCTGAGGCCTCTGCTTGACTTGCTGATGGCTCCCTTGTGCTGTCTTCAAGTAGTCTTTCCTCCGTGTGTGTGTGCCCCTGGTGTCTCTCTATGTTTCCAAATTTTCTCCTCTTATAAGGACACTAGTCAGCCTTTTGACTTAATCACCTCTTTATAATCCTTATCTCCAAATACACTCACATTCTGAGGTACTGGGAGTTAGGACTTCAATATATGAATTTTGGGGATACAAGTCAGCCCAGAACAACCATGAAAAATTAAACCAATGACTATGTATTGTTTAAGATGGTACCCCAGTGCTATAAAGAAAAATGAAGCAGGGTAAGTGACAGGGTGAGAAAAGGGGCATTGTAAACAGAATGGTCAGAGAAGGCCTCGCTGTTGAAATAGCATCTGAACAGAGAAATGAAGAAAAGGAGTGAGGCATGGGACCATCTGGGGGAAAAGTGTTTTAGGCAGAGGAGCTGGTGCTTGGTGTCACATAAAGAAAGCCAAGAGGCAATGTGGTTGAAGTGGAGAGTGTGAAGGGCTGAGATGAGATCAGAGGGAACTAGGGCCCATCTTTGAGGTTTTAAAGGCTGACTCAGTAGGGGAGGGCGTCTGCTGGGGACAATAGATTTCTAAACTCAAGATCAGGATTCAGTGTGATCTACAATGCTAATAGGGTTGTGCATGGTATTGTGGACAGGACTGGCTACAGAACTTGGGGGGCTCAGTGCAAAATGGAAATGTGGGGCACCTTGTTCAGATGTCACGATGGTGACAGCAGGATAGTAAACCAAGTGCAGGGCCCTTCTGGGTTCAGGACCTTGTGGACCCAACAGGTCACAGGCCCTGGCTGTGGGAATACAGCAGAGAAGTAGCTGGTTCTATATAGATGCTTCTTCAAATGTAAAACACGCAGTTGGAAGTTGTGTGGTCTTATGGAAAGTGTGTTCCTGGAGTTTGGATTTGAAGTCCCTGGGAAAGTCCCAGCTTCTGTATTTTTTTTTAATTAGTCAGGGTGGTTCTCCAGAGAAATAGATCAGTAGGAGAACATATATATATATATATATATATATATATATATGTAATATCCACAAGCTGGAGCCCCAGGAAAGCCAATGGTGTAATTTAGTCAAGTTGAAAGGCCTGAGAAAAAGGGGAACTGATGATTAAATCTCTATCTGAGCACAAAAGGAGATGAGATGTCTTAGCTCATTCAGTGAGGCAAAAAATGAAAGGGAGGGGGCATGAATTCCTCTTCCTCTGCCTGCTATTCTATTCAGGCCCTCCACAAATTGGATGATGCTCACCCACACTGAGAAGGGCAGTCTACTTTACTGAGTCCATCACTTCAAATGATAATCCCACATGGAAATACACTCACAGACATACCCGGAATTAATGTTTAAACTGGACACCCTGTGGCCAGTCGAGTTATATATAAAATTAATCATCACAACTAGTGAGGTTTTGAGCACGTTGTATAACCCAATTTGTCTCAAATTTCTCACCTATAAAAAAGGGATAATAGAACCTGCTTATAAGGTTGGTTTTGGTCCAATTTAGCCCAATCATGGTGAAAATATTTGGTAAATGATAGTTTTCTATAAAAGGATTATGATTTAGCAATATATTTAAAATGCTTCTCCTTTATGTTCTGTTTTGACTTCTCTTCCTTCCTGTAATTGCTGAACAAGGAAAGCATTTTGTGAACAAATGGTGATAATTTACACCAAAAATGAAGATTATTCACCTATTTTTTATGCAAGAAATCAGTCTCATTATGAGATCCATTTTATTATGGGCAAGAAGCCCAGGCATCAGACTGAATGTTATGCTTTGTCCCATGACATGACTGAGACTGTCTGTATATCAGTGGTCTTTATTCCTCTGCAGCAATTATTTGGTAAAATGAGCCCATTTTGAGCAAGCCTGTGGTCCTGGCTTCCTCCCTGCAGGTTTTTTCTCCTCTAGACAGTCATTTTTCTGCCTCTCTTGCCCAGCTCTCTCCCCAAAGAGCAGCTGTATTTGTGTGTCTCACCCTGAGAGGGCAGGCAACTGGCTGCCATCAAAGTCACTCTGTGGCCTGGCCAGTAGGGAGCCATAGGGAACCATCTGCTTGAGTGTCACCTCTACAGTAGTCCTGTTTACAGAAGGATAATGGAGTTATTATTAACTAAGTGTATTGTTTGCCAAAGAAAGGGACATAAATAAGCAGTAAATAAGGAGGAAGATGTAACCTATGCTGGTAAGCTTGCATACTTCGTTGCATATTTTAGTTGTCCTGTAATCTGGTGAGAGATGACAGCAGACGCATGGGGGACATAGCTCCGATTGACTACAGCATCAAACGGTGTGACCCCCTACATGTAAAAGTAAATAACAAGAATGCCTGACTTGGAATGGGAATTTGAAAAAAAAAAAGATTTATTTTTACAGACTGCATTAATTTTTTTAACTCAGGATCTCCCCTTGTCGCATCGCCTCAATCCTATCTATTATTCCTAATAAAAAAGCTACAGTTACAGTGTGGGGTAACAAAAAAGCATGGGCTTTCACACCAGACAGGCTTCTGTTCAGATCTACACTCCTTTACTTACCAGATGAGTTATGTGGGCTAGTGAAAATCTTAGGATGGTTTCTTCATTTATAAAATGGGCATCATAATGCCTACTTCAAAATATTGTTTGAGAATTTGAAAATAATCCATGGTTTTCACAGGAGGTACTTGAATGTAGTAGATGATCAGAAATCATTATCTCTTATAATTCATCAGTGTTAAGACGAAGGTTTTTCATTGTTATTACCTATACTTGCATATAAGAAACTTACCGAAATATAGGCATCTAACTAACCACACAGTTTTGATAGTGGTTGAAAGCGTGAATCAAGTTAGATATTACTTTAATATATCCAATACACATTTATTAGTGCTGATTATGAAGATGTCACTGTGCTCACAGCCAGGGGTACAAAGACGGACCCTGAATTCAAAATTTGGTGGGCTGGTCGCAACTTGCAGTTGCTAAGCTACTAATTTCTTTTTAATTGGGTGACACCCCATTTCTCTATGTAATCCTCTTTGATTTTCTCTGTTGAAAATTTTGATAATTTGTTTAGTCCTATTTCTTGATCACAGCTGTACTGAAAAGCATTTGAGTGGGATTCAATTTTTTTTATGGTTTTACTTTTGGATGCTGAGTCTCTCTGGGCACTCATTTAAAAAATACATCAAATATTTTTATCTAAATTTGAGATACCTCTTTCTTGATGCTTTATGCTATTTCTAAAAGAAAGCACAGAAGTATTGAACCTAGTCTGGTGCTGTATGAAGAGAAGGCTCACAGCAGGTGTGAATAAAAATGAGGAAAAGACAAAGAGATGAGACTTTAAAATGTCAAGAAATTGTCAAGGAGGGAGTAAAAGAAGCCATCTTGGAAAAGAGAAAATGGTGCAAAAACTGGAGAAATATATAAGGAAAAATGGAAGACAGAAAGGAATGTAAGTAAACAGAAATGCAAGAGGAAAAGGAAATTTGTGTCAGAATATATGGTCATGTCATATGATCTTTTGCCTTACTTTTGGTTTGAAAGGGGATTTTCTTGCTTGAAAAGGTATTTTCAATCAGTGACATTTGTCACTTACCTATATTTCTTAGAACATTTGAGAATCCTTGTCAATGATCTATACATTTATAGGATCAAATGGAAATTGTACAAAATTCTTGTACAGCGGGTATATAAAACCTGCTGCTTGACCATAATTGAATGTGACATCAGCAGTAGGTGCCACTGAGTGAACAGCACCATGCACAGAACAGTTTTTTCTTCCAGTGGGGCAGGATTAAAATTTTCATTTAGTTAAATGAGAGCACCAGGGATCACTGCCGCAACAGTCAATGAACTGTGAGATTGTTCTATCAATAAAGTACTTTCCAGCTCTCTCTAGAAACAGTGGGCTCTTATTCTTGAAACTCTAAGCACTCAGTACTATCTAAATAAGAAACACAATGGGAGGCATGGAGACCGTTTTCCTCAGCATAGATGTGGGCTCGATTTCTCACCTCACTTCCTGAGGTGATATTGGAAGGGTTTTATTTTGATGCAGAGATTCCACACTGAAGGGCAACACGTAGCACTTTGACCACAGTTGAGTTGCACCTTGTTTCTCATTTGCTCCTTCTTTAATTTTCTAAGATATTAGAAAGTTTTCTGGGAAGTTTTTGAGGGAATTCTCTTACTTTGCAGCATCGCATGGCATTTATATTTTTATAAGCTTCCCATGGCTCTAGAGAGAAATCTGTAGTAAATAAAAAAAAGGGGCCCCTCTTGCAATGAGTTTATCGATAAAATGGCTGTCAAGTAAGTTTCCTTTCAGAGTTTCAAAATGATAGCAGCATCCCATTTTTCATGAACATGTCCCACTGGTGAAAAACAAAATTAAAAAATGATTTTTTATGTGCCTTCAAGCTATTTTTTTTAAATAATTTTTATTTCTATTCATTAATAAAAATGTTAGAATACCAATAATGTGTGATCTTCCATCATTCTGAGTATTTTCTTCTGGAAAATTCATATGATAAAGAGCAAATTTCCCTTTCTTTCTCTCAGAATATCTATTTTTCTTGATATTAATCTGACCATAAACAGAGCTATGAGACATACTAAATCTTATTTTTCAGCACCAAAGACACAACACAGAAAATAATCAAGAGAGCCTCAAATCAAATTTTGATTTGACAATCCTAGGAGGAAGTCTCTCATAGTTCTTTCAAATGTCCTAAAAAAAGCATTCGATACTTGTTTATTCATCACTATTGGGTGGAAGAAAAACAGGAGGAAAAAATGTCTTAAGTCAACAGAAAGCTTTTAGATATGAAATATTCTTATTGTAGCATTATTATCAATTTGAGTCATTGTAGTAGTAGTAATTGAAACTATTCATAATCAGAGAGAGAAATTTAAGGCCAAGATTATTTTTTAAAGTATTTTGTTAAGGCTCTCAGTTAAGGCTTTTCACCTGAACAATGTCTATTGTATAAAATATATTATTAAAAATTGCTTTCTCACCCTTGGTAGAATATTTTTAAAAGATCTGTTGCCATATATATTATTAAAGTAATTGGCTTCTATGACAAGAACAGATTTTGTTCAATAGTCTTCTCTTAAATTTGAGTATTAAGATCCTGATTAAACCAAAAATCTTCATGCATGATTCCCATGAACAAAGACCTTTCCGGTATCTTTAACGTGAAGGTTCTAAAGCAACACTCCAAATTTAAAGCCTTCTCCAAATTCAAGCTCTGATTCGATTGTTCAGCAGAGATTAAAACTTGGACTCTTAAACCTGCTTTTCTTTCCAAAATAAATAAATAAATAAATAAATAAATAAATAAATAAATCCCGCAAAACAACAACAAAAAAACCTAGGACTCCTTGACTTCCATTCCTTTCCTTGTTCTATTTTGATTGTATCACACTCCTAATTACACCAAGTGTTTACAGAAGCCAGGGGAGATTATATGAGTTAAAGAAGAAATCTGTGCAAATATTTCACATGGCGTCTATGGAATGAATCTAAAAATTAGTGGATGGTTTTCATTTACAATCTAAGCTCTATGAAAGAAAAGGCTAAGCTGAGAGGGGAAGGGCCTTCTCGTGCCAAAGTCACTTGTTGGGATTTGCTGAGCATTTTCCTTCGTTTGCCCAGATGCATTAACTTCTCACAGGCTGGTCCACTACAGACTTGGTTTGTGCCCTTGTAGAAATGCTAAGGCTCTTGGGTGGGGCACACGATTGCCTCCTTACATGGTCTCTTTACTGGTAGCCGCCTGTGGCTACCACCATATATATATATATATATATATATATATATATATATATATATTTTTTTTTTTTTATCTACCTTCTTTGTCCTTTGATTTTGGAATGTTGCTCTGGGTACTTGATTCCCAGATACCTGTCTTCTTGCCTGGGTGCTTGCTTCTTTGTTATTATTGCTTATCTTTTTTAGTCTATAACCCTACCTTAAACTGTCAGATGGATCCTGATTTCTGGTCTGGGTTTTTCACACTTTTAATTTTCTCTCCACATATAAATAACTCCCCTAGCTCTTGAGCACGTGGGTTCTACCTTAACTAATAATTTCCAGAAATTGTTCCACTCTGGTATCTGTCCCAAGCTTGCGCCTTCACTCTAGGTTACCGTTCTCTGTTCCTTACCTGTTGTGCCTGAGGTCTACTTGCCTCCCACAGTTCCAGAACAAATATTTACCAAAACCTATGGAGAGTGCTTCTGGATTCCATAACAACACTGCTCCGCTCCTCATTGAGAAAGCCCTAAACAAATACTTCTTTACCTTGTAACTGGTCCAAGCCTGACTGTCAATACAATGATATTTATACTAATAAAAGAAAAAGTCCTGGAGGGTAAATATTTGGGTTCGATGTTAAAGTCCTCTATTCTTTCTTTGCTAATTAATACTACTCTGGTTTACCTATGGTGGGTGTGAATTGTTCTGAGTCTGAGGAAAAGTTTATAACTCTGAAAACAATTGTTTTGCAATTGTGTATAGTAGTTCTATTGCTGTGCAAAAACAGGTGCCAACCAAAAACCTCGCTTTGAAGGAAAGCTTCATAGTTGAGTTGTGAGACAGCTGGAGAGCAGCAAAATAGGTATGGGTCCATAAGCCCCACAGGAAAACCAACTTTAATCAGAGCCTGACACGTTGGGTGATTGTAACGAAGTCCCTTGGTATGTGTAAGCCCTGGATCAAATGGGACCAATTGACTATTGACAAGCGTTACATTAGTGCAAAACTGGATGAAAAACTGGCTATTGCCCTGCAAAGACTCCAGGAATGAGAAACGAGGTTCTTGTGAAAGAAAAGGACGGGGTTTGTTTTTGACAAACATACATGCGCCGGCCCAGCTGCTATCTCTGGCGGGCTGAAATTCCTCTAGGCGCAGCCTTGAGACACGGCAGTGGCATTTAGTGCTGCCTTTCCCAGCCTCTTCATGTGACAGGCCTCTCTGACTCCTGAAATTGATTCCATGGTTCTGAATACCACTCGCGAATGCTGGCAGCCTGACCCGGGAGCAGGGAGCATCGTTCCGCTCTGAGAGCCCCTCAAATGGATTTTACAAGGGAGTGGTGCATACCATGCTTCTAGGTGCAGTGAAGCGTGTTTCTAGCGCTTTCCACAGATCATAAATTAATTTGAAATGAACCTCTCTCATCCCATAAGATATAATGCCAGAGAAGAACTGTCATCATGGTTTTTCTGTAGCACAGTGCCTGAGGAGGGTGGTGGGGGAGAGTCATTTTCTCCTGCATTTGTTGACGGGACACGTGACAGGTACCAAACGCCAGGCTGTCCATAAACGTGTGGCGTGTGTGTCCAATTCAAAATAATTTGTAGTTTGGAGTAGATTCTCCACACCTTCAGCTGTGAACCTGAAATAGTGGAAAGAGCTGTGCATACTGAGTTCTGAAGGTGGGTGTTATGGAAAGCCCCAAACTGATGTGTCAGGAACCACAAATGCTCTGTCTTCACTGTTTCTGTATTGCAAATATAAATGATTATCCTTGATAGTTATTCTGGAAAAGGTAAGGAGCAAGGAGGACATGCATTCCTATTTTACTATGTGCAGGCATTTGGTAAACAATAAAATAATGCAATAGCCTCTTTAGTAATGCTGCAAGGCGGGAAGCATGGAACCAATTTTTCAGAACTTAAATTTAGGAGTGTTTCTTTAATTTGTAGGAAGCACCTGCTTTCTTATATACAACAAACATTTACTGAATTATATTAAACTTGGTTGATATCATCAGTGTAGTTTTCTTATTTTCTTTTGCTTTAGTATATAGTAGGAGCAATAGAAAGCCATATTTGACTAATTTTACTATGATTGAAAGTGATCATGGGTCAAAGAGAATAGGAAACTTTGAAGTGAAAGAGAAGGGAGAAAGAAAGTCAGAAGGGAGAGGATGTTCTGTGAGTAGAAAGTATCCAGGAAATTCAAGATAAACCATCAAGTCCATGGCCTTCTTTTTTTCCCTGCCTAGGTCTTCTCTGGATTTCTAGAGCCACATGTTTAACCGTTCAGACTACCCTTCGCTTATGCTCCATGTGTGCCTTAGATTCAATGTCCAATCTGAACTGCTCATTTTCCATCCAACTGTGTTCATCCATCCATACTCCCGGTGTTAAAGAATGCCGCCACGGTGCTACCAAAAGCAGAAACCCAGAAGTCAGCTCTGCTTATTGTATCTACCTTAATATTCGCCTAAGGCTATAAATGGCTTGTCCAGTCTTATCTCCAAAATTCTCTCCCATTGTGTAGCCAAGTCGACTGCTTTAGCAGTTCTTGCTTGGATTAGGAGCTGAATGGGCTTCCTGACTCTATTCTCCACCCCACTTTAATTTAGCCTTCACCCTGAGAGCATAGCTTTTTAAATGCAAATGTGATTAGGTCACTTCCTTGATTAAAATTTTTTGATAGTCTTTATAGTCCACAGGATGAATTTAGCACCCCACCTTCTTCATGATCTAGCTTGTCTTGAGTCTCTAATCTTATTTGCTACCACTATACTCTGGGATCCTTTCATTATGTGAAAAGCAGTTTTTAATAAGGATAGCACTGTTTCATGCTTCCTTGTCATTGCATATGCTACTTTCATTGCCGGAAACACCGTTTTACTTTTGGTACCTGGTTGGAGATTGCAGGTTCATTCCTAGTGAACACGTTTGTTCATCTGAGAAGCCTTCAATGATTTCTTAGTTCAAGTTATGCCCTTCCTCTAGCCCTCCTAGCACCATGTGCATAATCCTAATGTAATCATCATGTTAGTTTTCATTGTTGATTGCTCTGCCTCCCTCATTTATTCTAAGCTCTTTAGGGTCAAGAACAGTGCTTTTTATGTTTCTCTACTCATAGTACAGTGCAGTCCCTTGTATATAATGGATACTCAATTTATACTTGTTGAATTAATGTATAGATACAACAATAAAAGCAGGACTTGATTGGGATGATGGATGATGAGAGACCACCTTGGAGAGAAGAAATCTATTGTTTTGGGGGATTTGGCAATGTGTTGACTTAAGAGCTGAAAGAGGATTTGATCTTAATTCGTATTTGATTTGGATTTTTGGGGGCATATTGAGCCTGAGGAAGCCAATTGGAGACTACTCTATGAGTGTAGCAGTCATAATACGCATGCATAAAAACAGAAAAAAGACAAATTCCTCTCTCCCTTTCTCTTTTTCTACCTTCCTCCTTTTCTCTCTCTCTCTAGCTTCTTCCAAACAAAGTGTCAAATATATTATTATATATATTTTTATTTTTAAGATGGCTATGTTAATATATATGTGTATACATATATCGTTTAAAAAACTTTTAAATACAGTGTAATTCTTTTTGCCGTATAGTTCTGTGTTGACGTGGGTAATGATGGAAAAAGAGTTTGGTGCTGGGGAGGAAGAAGAAAAAATGAAGTAATGGTAAAACCAGAATATATGTTTTGATAGCCAGCCTTGGGTGAGAGGAAGAAGCAGAGGCAGAGCACACAGGGCTTCAGAACTTCATTCCTTCGCCTGTCAAGGCAGGAACGGAGGAAGCAAGGGCTGAAGGAGCCAGGCTCAGAGCTGCCCTGGGCTCCCACATACTCAGTCATGGAGATACCATGGACAGAGCTAAGGCTGCATTCCTCTGGACTGGGGAAGACACTGAAGAAATTACCCCTGGGTATATGTGGGGAACTTTTTTTTTTTTTTTTGGTCATACTAAACTAATTATGAACATAAGAATCACCTCAAGCTTTTGTAGCTCAGTTATCCTCTGCTCATACTCTGCAGCTTTATCAGTGCTGAGAATTGGCAGTCAATCTGTTAGATATCCATTCCATTGTAAGCCCAACTTCTTGGGCTTGCTCTTCAACCAGAGAGAACACACCTAGGGAAGAAAATGAATCCAATGACTTCTGTAGTGGACAGACGCTGACAGACATTGCTGGGGATTGGAAGGCACATGTGGCCTAACCAGAGTGATGAGTAGGCTATCTATTGTTTGCGGGACGCCTCCTATTTTGGTGCATAAACGTAAGTTGTTATAATAAGATTGCTTTCACAATGTGGTGAAAAAGCAATGTATATGTTCCAGGATAGAAAAACAACCGGTTCCTACGCTCTAAGCACCAGTGCAGGTACTTTAATGTATTCCTCCTAACCGCGTTCAGGTGTGGGTTTATCATCCTGATTTTACCATAGGAAAGACTGTGCTTTCCAATGAGGAGGTGCAACCCCAGGTCTGGCTGACTTAAATCCTATTCCCAGTCTTTTCTCCACATGGCCTTCCAGCCACATCTTGGCTAGAAGCAGGAGAGTCGGACATGACAGAGACAATGAAAAGCCTGGAGTTTCCAGCCTGCTAGGCAAGTAGCAGTGCCATAGAGGTAAGTCACTGTGAGCTCTGTCATTCATTTCTGTCTACTTTGAATCTCTTATCTGTAGGGCGAGAAGCATTTACAAAGCTTTCAGAAAAATGCTTTGTGATTACCAGCACTAGGTGAGCAATGGTTTGCCTGTTTTTCACAGATAGCTGCAAAATGTGTCTTTTAGGAAGAATTATCTGCTTTCTTCCACTTAGATTCATATACAAACACACTGAAGAAAGCTATGTTTTGGAAATCCCATAGTCCTAGGCATGAGCAGGTACTTTCTATGCCAGGCGGCATTGAATCAGATGGGAAAAAGACCTTGAAAAACAAAAAGATGAAGTAAATATTCTATGGAAAGCTAACAAGAATTCTTACTTCTTAGAAATTCCTGTTTTATGGTTATTCTTGTTAAGTCTACGAATTTTAAGGTGTAATTTTACTGGTATGAAATAGGTGTTCCCTACCAACATATCAGATAGTTTCAGGGTTCTTGAGAAAATAATAAAAACTTTTATTATTTATTATAAAGGCTTTATATTATTTATGATAATATATTAATTTATTATATAAAGGCTTTATATTATTATATTATATAAAGGCTTTATTATTTATTATAAAGACTGTTAGCTCTTTCTCCCTTAAGAAACCATATGCAGCCAGCCCCTCTTGGTAGGATCTACTTGGATATTTTTATCTTTGAAGGGAGATAGAAGATGCTAGAATTGGCACCTCCCTTAGCCTGATGAGAGCTTAATCTTCATTGTCCTTTGTATTTTATCCATGTAGACTTCAGCTATGGGAATAATTCTTAACAAATTGCACAATTGACCTTCTATAAGTGGGTCCCTTTTGCATTATTGGAAGATTTAGAATTGCATGAGAATGGGACGATTCATGAACCCCTACACACGTTAGACCTCTTGCTCTCCTATCCTTGTTAAAAGCATACACCCTGAGATCCTAGCTGCTTTCTTGGTGGCTTCAGGCCTGGAGCCCAGGTCTGGCTGCAGCCTGCTGTTATACTCATTCCCCTCCTGCTTGAACCACGAGAGTCAGGGAAGTCCCAAGGGAGGAAATTCTGAGTCCTTGATAAAAAGCCAGTTTTTGTATATTCCCACTGAAAAGAATGAACATAAGCTTTAAAGGGTAGAGACACTGTTATTCTGAATCTTTTTTTAAATATGTATTCAAAATCTACTGATTCTATCTGAGATGTCTCTTCCTTGCAAGGTACACCGTCCTGTCTGGAAAGGCTTATATGGGTGACTTATTTGCTCCACTTTGCTTTGCTGTTAAAACATTAAGTGTAAACCCTTCCCCACCCCAAAAACAAAAAAAACCCCAAAACACATTAAGTGTAATCTAACATGTCAATGGAGTCACCTCAGGTACTCAGAATCATTTAATTCTTCTTGCTGACAAAATATAGTGTCAATACTGACATGAGTTATTAAAAATATATACAAAATTACCTGGAGAAAAGCACTTTTTACTGATAGGAAGTTTCTAAAGGGAGTATCTGTCAAAGACTTGATTTGAACTCTTTTTTGGCTTTGAATTTTACAAGAGTACTGCATTTTTTCTTATTAAACCTGAACTGCTTTGCATCATTCAAACCTCTCAGTGGCTTTTCCTTTTTATTTTCATCCTATGGGAGATGCTGTATGTTCCCAGCGTGTGTCCTGACACCTAAGTGGGTGACATCACTCATGGGTGGTGATGAAGTACGTCCCTGGGACTCACAAACTGCACTCAAAAGACAAAGGAAAGGAGGAGTGATGATTAGAACTTTCTTATACATTCCACCTGGATGCATGTTTTTACCACTCTAGGTAGGTTTCAATTTGGGGGAAATAGGAATGTATAAAATGGAATAATATAAATATGAAAACCTTAGATTTAAGTTTTGGAAATATTAAACTTATAAATATACATAAATTTGTAACAATATATTACATTTAATGTACTTTATAATTTATAACATTTGATATATAATATATAAATATATGTATATATAATATATAAATATATGCAATGTGCAATATATAAGTATGTTCACTGTATATCATTTCTATATCTGTATATCTCTCTCTCTCTCTATCTCTCTCTCTCTCTCTCTATCTGTAGTGTTCTAGATCCCCAAGCAAATAGAAAAACCAGGAAATAAAGTGTTTTTGACAGCTGCCATATTCTTTGGTAAGTGGCATATAGAGATTACCTAAGTGGTTTTTATAAATATATTGTAATATTATATTTGGAGAGGTGAAGTGATTCTCAAGCATTATTTATTAAATATTGGGTTGTAGGAAAAGTCATGACGTATTTTTTTATGTTTTACATTGCAAAAATGCATCATGACTTTTCCTACAACCCAATAATTCATTTCTTAACATTTGATGTTTACATCAAATGTATGTATATTAACATTTGGCACACACATAATTATTTTATTTTCTTGCAAAGTAATTGTTTTATTTTATTTTATTTTTGCAGAGTCTTTGCAAATGACCTGTTGAACTGAAAACTGTACATCCTTGCATTTCAACCTTTAAAAGGAATAGATTCTATTGACAGGAATGACTAAATTTTCTTTGTTGTTTGAAATCTAAAAGCTGGTCTTTTTTTTTTTTTTTTGCTAATGTTAGCAGGTGATGTGTGTGTGCACGCGTGTGTGTGTGTGTGCACGCCTGCACTTTGGGTGTGATGGACAGTTTGCTTAAATATATGGGAAAAGTTAATCCCTCTGCCCCTGACCTTTGGCACAAGAACCTTGTGCTTCCAGTAGAAAGTGTGGTAAATGCCAAGTCCTTTGGGCAGAGGATGTTTGCATTAATGTTTTCTGTGCTGGAGCCTGAGCCATAGATTTTCTGTCAGCCATCCTTTGCACTGCTGATGCAGAATAGGTTGAGCTGTATACAGAATATAGTGCCCGATACCATCTGTTTAGACACCCTGAATATTTTAACCCCAGCCTGTATATTAAAGAGAAAGCTTTCCACTCCCTATCATGCATGTGATTACCGTGAAGCACGGGAGGTGGGAAAAGTCATGGAGTTTAATATGATTGTCAAAGGGTCAGTTGTCACGTTAATTATCAAGAGCTAAGTGATTATAACATAACACAAAGAGGGAGGAGGATGCAGAGGGTACATAGCAATCTTGTAAATACAGTTAACTCTTGATTTTCTTGGAAATCTAGGGCTGTGATACTCTAGCACAATACAGGCATACGACTCTGCATATGCTGCTCTCTCTGTCTGGAATGTTTGGGTTACGGGAAATACACATTACAAACAGGGTGAGGCGGCTTTAAGACCCAGCTTTAGGACATGGAAAGTGTTCCAGTCTGGTATCTGGATCTAGCAATTTAGAAGTAATCCTTGACTCCTCTGTCACATTGCTTCCTCCAGAGACAGAAGTCCCATTGATTCTAACACTTAAATATCCAAATCTATCCCTTTCTCTTCATTTGTATTTCTACTGCCTTAGGTTCCCTTCATTTCTCACCTCGATTATTTGCCAGATTACTAGAAGCGGCCCAGTTTCCACTTTTAGCGTCTCCAATTTATTCTTCAGTGTGATTACAAACATGCAAATCTACCACATCTTGCTGAACTGAGTGTTGTTCTCAGATGCACCAAGGTTCCTCATGTCCCTGTTATTCTCTATATTGTTCTCTACATAGCCTACATCCGTGCCTTCAAGTCATCCTTTAAACCCTGGAATAACTATCACCTCCTCTCTGTAAGCTTTTACGAGTTTAAGAGTGCTTCTTTGGTCTCCCATGATATCATGCACTTGTTTTGGTTATAGTTCTTCTCCTGATTTATTAGAGTTGTCTCTTGACTATTAGCTTTACAACTGTGGCCTTCTAGAACATAAGCTCCTTGAGGGTAAGGACTATTATGTTTTGTTTTGTATCCCAGAGTCTGGCACAGAGCAAGTGCTAAATAAAAGTTTCTTGAATGAAGTAATAGAAGAACATAACCTTTAGGGAGTAGAATTTAATATGACAGATAGTAGTCCTGGTGGATGGTCAGTGAAAGAGAGTGTCATTTAGGAGGTGATTGGTGATACACATTTGGCCTCATAGATCTCTTCCCTGACTCCTTTCACTGCTCACCTATACCAAGCTTGACACCATCAGTCTCATTCAATTCAGATAAATCATCTAAATCCTTGCATGCCACTTTTTGATGTAATTATAATCCCTGGTGTTGGGAAAGATAGGCTCTTCTTCCGTCTTCCTCTGGTTTCCAAGAGGAGGGGCTTCTAATTATTCATGGGCTCTTGCCTCATCCCTAATGCTTCCCCTTGGAGTAAGAAAGAGTGGCTGCTTGGTGATTTTGGGAGTGGAATTAAGCACACATAGTTCATCTCCTCGCCCTGCTTTTTCTCCTGGAGCATAGCTGCACAGCTACTCCATGCCCCAAACTTTACAGGTCAGAACCTTGCACAGGGAAGCCTATGGTGGTCTGGTGCTGCCCATGACTAGATGGGAAAAACTGTCTAATTCTGATGTTCAATAATAAGGATCTTAATTTACCAACTATATAAATCACACTCTTCACTATTAGGTTTTTCAGTATAAAAGATGATATGTTGTTATCCCAACTGTCTTACTCTTTTGTTCTAGTTTGCACTAGTTTCATAACCGAGGTGGAGGAAAGTGTTTATCAAGTAAACTCATAGCTCACCACATACAATTTGAGAATGAAAAGGAATCTCAGTTCAACTTCAAATATGTTAATCTTTGAAATTTTTTTCTCCTCATTAAAGAACAGTAAGTAACTTAGAGTTATTTAGAGTCAGCCATCATTGTAAAAGTTAATTACACTCATGCATGAACAATTGTCATTCTGGGATGTGAGCCGTGGTTGGATATAAGTCTAAGATTGAAGCAAGGAGGCCCCAGCCAGGTTACCAGAAAGTCTGGTAGTAGCAGTGAGTGGTTGAACGCAGAAGCAAGGCATGGGAATGTCTATAAGTGTGGGAAGGGTAAGCTGAGGACAAGCATGGAGATAACATAGATTTTAGAGACCAGTAACCCAACCAAGGAAACTTAGTAGCAAGGACTCAGGAATTCAGGGGAGGATTTGGGATCAAAGGCTGTACCAGTATCAAGAAGCATAGAACTTCTTTAAGATTGAAATATCTCTCATGTGTCATCAAGTCTATCCACATATTCATTATTTAAACGATGCCCCTAAAATCACCACTGTACACCACTGTATGAGTTCGATGTAGTATCCACCTATTCCTGGAGGCAGAATCCTCACTACATATTAACTCACTATGTCTATTCTATCTTTGGCTATCTATAACTGTTCTGCTTTGAGTGAAATATATTTCTTTTGCTTAATCTCTATCTTTATGAACTTTGCTATAACTAAGCCATGGAATCTATGGTTGAAAAGAACACAAAATGATATTTTCTTTTGTCATAGTACCTAGAAGAAGAAATATTCTCCTAAGCACAGATGGCAGGGTTTTATTGTCCTATAGTAAGAGTGGCTTTAAAAAGGGATTAGTTCTGGTATCTTGTCTCCTGATGGAAAATATGGCTCCATATTCACTAGGTTAAGATCCTTGTTTTTGGCAGACTTTTGCCAATTTGCTTGTTTAATATTAAAAAACAAGTCAAGTCCTTCAGTTATCTGGGGATCACTTGTGCACTTAACTCATTCTGGTAGGTTGCATGCTTGTCCATTCTGTTTGAAGCCAGCTGTTCTGTTGGAGAATAATGGAGGCATCCCCATGGCCATGGAAAGTTCCTGATAATACATATAAGGAAGTATGTTCAGACTGAAAAAAAAAATCTTCCATCTATCTCATGGTCTTGGTAGGTACTCTTGAGATTTTATTAAGCACTTGTTTAAATACTTGGTTTCAATAGTCCAAAACAGAAAAATTCTTGTAGAAACCTCTTACAGATATGCTCTTTGTAGCTGCTATAATGCAGAACTGAGGTGGCCTTTCATTCTACAGGTTATGTGAGTCAATGTTTTTTGAATAGGAGGGATAGCAAGCATACTACCTTCTTATTTTCAAAAACATGTCAGTTTTGTTCATCCCATCCAATCTCTTTAAATGCATTTTCCTCACTCACTCAAACAAATGCCAGTGGCATGCAAAATTGTAGCCATGTCTTCCCACTCTCTGATGTTCATTTCTGTTATCTCCTTGTCATAATCTCTGACAAATTTCTTCTGTTACTCTTATCCTTTCTGTATTATAAATCCATCTTTGGATTGGTTTGGGCCTCATTCTTTTCCTATCCTCTTTTGGACAGCTTTCTGCTTTATCTCTCGTTCTCAAAGATCATTCTGGTATTTGACTTCTAGCTCCCTGGATTTGAATCACCACTTCTATGGCATATGCCCATTCACTGCCCTTACCAGAGAGAGGAATTTGACAGATAGGATTTCAGTATGTTACAGAATGCTATCATTACTGGCTTGGGAAGTCTTCATTTCTTACCAAATGCCTTCCTTAAAGGGGAGATATGTAGAGATGTGCAAGGATTATACTATTATCTACTACTGTTATTTGCTACATTATTATATATGCATTACTTTCATTACCTTTATATTAGACCATTAAATGTCTGTACACTTGAATTACTAGTTATGTTAGCCTCTTACAGAAATACGTTGGAAGAGTTATACTTTAAGGTTATGACCTTGCTTGTGAATGAGGCCCTCTACAAGAAATAGCCTATTTTGGATTTGTGTTGTAAAAACATTGAGGATATTGTCCATTACATCATTTATGACCTCATATATAAAACTTCAGAAATATACACCTTCCAGTATTTAACAGAGGAAAATGCTATCACTTTCCTTGAATGCTTTCCCCTTGTTATAATGAGAAATTCACATTTTGGTAATGTAACTCACTGTTTCCATTTATTTTGTCTTGGTTGCCAAGAACCTCAGGGCAAAATGTGATGGTTAAATATAACATTTGCTATTCTAGTTAGTACAAATACAAGTCCCCTTTATCTTAGTTTTCTATTTATATTTTATTAAGTTGGTTTGTATGTGAATGTGTGTCTGTATGCCAATACTCTCAAATATTTTTTGAAAGAGTCAAGATATTATATAAATTTACAGTTATAATATTTTCCCTGAACAACACTCTTTCTTACCTGGGAAAGATGTGATAAGTCTGTAGGGACCTACTGCTGGAGTTTCTAGAGCATCCTTGAGGGATTCCATAATATCAGCCCACTTCTGAATTCTTGGATACTTAAGTACACATGGAATGCCACTAGATATGATGTAAGTCATGTCCAAGCTAAACCAAGTCCAATATTTAGCCCAAGCTAAACCCACAGTTCCATATTGTTGAGGAAGTATCTTCTACAAGCAGTGTGACTTTAAGGACAAATAAGTTTACAGAGACTGTCAGATATGCATTAGGTGACCAGAGAAGGCCTCAAGGGGATCATTCCATTTGATCCAGGATCCAAAACATGAATAGACTGAGTACGTGACATGGAGATGAGGGTGGGGTGTGCTGGTAAACTAGCTTCCTGTTCCTACTTCCGCAGATCCTGATTTGTAGTGTTTTCCAGTTTCCATGGTTGAATACTTCAGACATGGCCAATTACAAGCAATGATTTAGCAACGGGCTTGAAAAATTCCTAAATATTTAAAAATTTGCTGTCATGAAACTGAGCTGATTTTTGCATACCACTGGATGAAGGCTTTATAGCATGTATATTATGAGCAAGGGTACAGATTTGTGAGGTTCCATGAAGGGACAGAAAGTAGTCCTGACTGGCTATATCAGGAGGTTCTTTTTGAGAGAAGATGATGATGAGATGTAAGAGATAGGTTGAGGCAGAGTTGGGAGCCTTTGCTCTGTGGTTGCTCTTTGTTCTTTCATTTATGGGGAGAACTTGAATGTTTTTTATAGAGAAATGATAGGAGAAAATTAATACTTTAGGAGGTTTGACCTGTTATTAGTTATATGTTGAGTGGTTTTAGGGGAGTAGAGAAGGTAATTAGGAGCTCTTTTAAATTCTGTAGGTGTGAAGGGATAAATAACTAGATTTAGGGAAGAAGTGACTGGTGTGGAAGGAAATGATGGAAGGAGAACAGTGGGGACCGTGTATTTCTTCTGGGTTAGTTTGGAAGCTTGGACTGTAATCAACTCAGGGTTCATTTGTTACTCATTTTTTGGGGATTGATACTGACCTGTTACTGGCACCTTCCCTGGGGCTGTGGTAAGAACACCTTTTTATGTTGTTGCTTGGCTTCCTTATGGCATAAGGGCTGGGTTCCAAAAGTTGCACCCCAAGTGATGGCCAGATACAAGCCACATTGCTTTCCATGATCTAGCTTTAAAAGTTATGCAGTGTTTCTTCTGCTGCATTCTAGCTGTTGAATCAGTGATAAAAGCGGAGTCAGTTTCAATACAAGAGGAAATAAGACTCTACCTCTTGATGGAATAACACGGTTTCAAAAGACCACTGTGGCACACGAGGGTTTCTTAATAAGTGATTCCTATTCTTTATTTTTTCTTCAAAATTTGCCATCTAAATTGTTTGTTTTCATTGATTTATGTATGCATGCATACATAAATGCATGTATGTGTGATTTATGCATTATGTATGATTTATGTATATATGTATGTATAATTGACATACAACATTATATTAGTTTCAGGTGTACAACATACTGATTCAATATTTGTATGTATTGTGCTGTGATCACCACAATAAGTCTAGTTAGCATCCATCACCATAGTCACACCATTTTTTCCCTTGTGATAAGAATTTTTAAGATGTACTCTTACAACTTTCAAATATGCAATAGAGTATTATTAACTATAGTCACCATGCTGTACAGTCTGTGCACATGTCTTATTTATTATATTTTATAGCTGGAAGTTTGTAATCCCTTCACCCATTTAGCCTTACTGAATAGGTTTGATGTCTTCAAGTAAACTAGTTTCCTCTGAAACATGATGAATATTTTCAGTAAATACAGGGTATGTGGGTTAAGCAACAATGAGGAAATAGTAGTTATGTAGCTTGTCAAGTGTATGGTATGATCATGCATGGTACTATTGCGCTACACTGAAGGTAATACCAGTCTCTGAGAAGAGGGAATAAGATGTTATCTATATGATAAGCTGGTTTTTGGATGAATTAACTTGGGAAAAGTAACACCATAATAAGTTGCAAACTCTCATTGAAAACTTATACTAGACTCAGTAAATAATTTTTATACATTATTTCATTTAATCCTTACATATAAATTATAGAGGTAGGCATTGTTGGCCCTATTTACAAAAGATAAAACCAAGGTTCAGAGGAGTGGCATAATTTGCTTGGGGTCATATTGTTATGTAGTGAAGTCTGGATTCAACACCAGGACTGCATTCTTTTTTTTTTTTTTTTAGTTTCAGGTGTATAATGCAATGTAATAATTAAACATTTTTACCCCTCACAAAGTGATAACCCGCCTCCAAATCTACTACCCCTCTGACATCATACACAGCTGTTACTATACCATTGACTATATTCCCTTTGCTTAAGATCAGTAACAACACCAGGACTGTATTCTTAACAATTATGTTCTACCTCCTCTCCATGAAAAAGGGGGAAAATTGGAATAGAAATAGAGCCTGCATTTCAACTGCAAAGAAATACACGTCCAGGAGGGGGATTGTTGATGTTGTACATGGAATGGTACACTGTGGAGATGAACTGGGATTTAGGAAGTGATGGAGTTAGGTAAGTGCCCTGCACATTTTGTAATCCTGTGAATGAAAATGTAGGTCTCAAGTTAGGGCATGGAATGAGGTAAGACCAGAGGACCTCGAAACACGCTTACAGATGTACATAACCATCTTCATACATCTGTTTCAGCACTAACAATAATAGATGTTAAAAATCTGTTCATGTATCTCCTTCCCCCTGAGCTCTTGGCAAAGTGAGTACAATTCATGGTAGATAGTTAATATATGTCTATAAAACTAAGTAGAAAGGAACGCACTTTATTCTGCTTTGATTCTATGCTTATTTCCATTTTGTTTTTCCTAATTTCCTTTGTAAAGTTTCTTCAAGGTTTCAGTGCGTTTTAGTGATTCTAAGAGACACCAAAGTATGGGAGCTCTTTCTCTGTCTCTTTTATCACTCTTAGCCCAGTGCGTAGAAGAGAAAGAAGCACATTTCTGAGTGCCTCTCTTCTTGTTTTAATAAGCCTGGTGGAATAATCCTAAGAGGAAGATGAATCATGGCAGAATGGAGGCAACACTTTCTTATGGTCCCTAGAGAGAGTTATAATCTTTGTTCAAAATGCTATATAGGTATCCTTCTGCAATAGAATTTGGAAAGAGGAGTTCAGTCATTCGTCTGGACAGTTAAAAACTGCTAAAAACTTTGTGACTTTATCTTTTTTAAAGTAACCAACTCATTGTATTGTTATGACATTTTCTCTGTTCTTACATTTTAACATTTAATGTGATTAACATTCTGGTGATGGTTGAAATTAAACACACACTGAAAGGACTCAGGCAGAACAAGGATGTGCTCTAATTTTCTTAGAGATTAATCTCTCTCCCTCTCAAATTTATAAAAGTAAACTTTTTCTTGGTTTAATTTTGCCTTCTAAACCCCTTTCTAATTTATAATTAGAGGTGAAAATTAAGATATCAATGAAAAAATACACTCTGATTCATTACTCCTGACAGAGGAGGTCTTTTCCCCAGGCTGCCTCTGAGTTCCTTACTTTTGAGGAAACAGCAGGCGAGGGCGACTGTTTCTCAGCTAGTGGCAGCTTCCAAGAGAAGAATTATATTCAGAAAAATATTTGAGATTAAAGCACATCATAAAAGAGGCATCATATCAAATCAAGGTATTATCCAAATCAGCTCACTACCCAGTTTTTAAATGTTAAATCCTGATGTTTCGAGGTTGGAGTTTTAACACCTCATGCTTCTGATAGGCCAATGACAGAAACCTCCCAAACAAGGATTTCACTTAAAGATAGCGCCCTCCTTTGGGAAAACACAGGGATTAGCATTTAATGAGTATTTACAAGCCAAGTACCTGATAGACTATGTGTTTGTGCTGTCCTTTTAATCCTCACAAGTCTTTGATGCAGGTATCATTATACCTGTTTTGTAAAGGAGGAAACAGGCTGAGGGCTTTCAGTGCCTTACCCAGGGACATGTAAAACGTGAATAGAAGAGCTACAAATGGAATGCAGGTCATCCTGAACCAATGCTTCTCAAGCCTTTTCTTTCCCCCACTATTGTTATAAACCCAAGAGAGTCCAATGCCCACATGCCCACCTCTCTGTCCTTGCTTAGTTATGAAATACTGCTCTTGAATTCTACCAGCCCAGAATAATTTCCTTCCTTCCTTCCTTTCTTCCTTCCCTCCTTGCCTTCCTCCCTCCCTCTTTTTCTTTCCCATCTACCTATCTGGAAGACAATGGGTTTTCTTTTTAATTTTCAATATTGAAAAATATATTTTACTCATAGAGGCCAGTGATTGAAAGACACACTATTGGACTATTTTCCACTAAGGAAAAAGATGCTATCTATGT
>NW_017731679.1:1635271-1639764 GCF_001890085.2 Hipposideros armiger
GGTCACTTAGGTTTCCACTTGTGATTTGACTTCTCCTATTTTTGACCCATTTTAGATGGTCTTTTTCTTAATAAGTTGAAAGAACTCTTTATGTGTTTAATAATAAGCACCAAGTGCTTACTATTTAAAGTGACTCTGACTTGAAGTACTTTATAAAATACTAACAGATCTAACAACCTTATGAGGGAGGCATAATTTTATAGGTAAGGAAACTGAGGCAGGGAAAGGTTAAATAATATGTCTGAGGTCACACAGCTAGTAAGTGCACAGCTGGCATCAAATGAAGGCCACTGGTATGTACGAAGTCCTGTTCTAACCCCTCTCCTGTGACCTGCACAGCTGGAAGGGTAGGTTGGCATGTGCTGAACACAGAGATATGCATTGCTGGGTTCATAGTAACTTGTGGCAGGCATTTCTCAGAGCATATTGGGAGACAAATTTTTGTGTCTAAAATCTGATATGAATGATACTCCTCTTTAAGAAAAAAAAACTATACCATTTCAAGGTAGAGTCTTGATGATGTATTTTGCTGAACTGTGGGGGATACTGAGAAAGTTGATGAGGCAGAAACTGAACAATGAAAGCAAAGGAGCAGAGGGGAAATGCTTTTACTCACACTAGGCATTGAAGGTCATAAATTCTTTAATGAACTGAGATTAAAACATAATGTAAGAACTACTTTGTTATTTGAAGTTTGTTTAAGTAAATTGTTTGTATATAGTTTTCATTATAGCTACTCTTAATTAATCCCTTGTGGTCTGTATAAAGTCTCAATTAGAGAAGACTAACATTCCCCACCCCACTAAGGATTGTTACAGAATAGATAGATTTATAACTGTTATGATATTTATTTTCGCAATTCAGGTGTGCCAGAAATATATTTTTAAATTCTTCCATTGCGTTTCATTTTTGGAGCTGTCAATTGTCTGACTGCAACAATAAAAATCTTAATCAATTGAGGTAAACCCAAGTTGAACTCATTTAATTCAGGGTTTTTCCCTCTAACTTTTCTTTACTTTTCCCCAAAATTGTTCAAAGTTTCAGGGGCTTTGGAGCATGGGCATTTGGAAAGAGATCTGCTTCAGGGCCATTTTTCTTCTAAGTGGGTATCCACAAGACACTGCAATTCTATCTGGTCATTGGACATGGCCAATTCTCCTTACAGGAATCTTCTGGGACATTTGTTATGGGTTTGATTGTGTGTTAAAAAAAGATATATTGAAATCTTAATCCCCTGGACCTCAGAATGTGACCTTATTTAGAAGTAGGGTCATTGCAGATGTAATTAGTTAAGATGAGGTCATACTGGAGGAGGGTGGACCCTTTATCCATTATGACTGGTGTCTTCTTATAAGCAGACAATGTGCAGACAGGAGAGGAGAAAGCCATTTGCCAGTGAAGGCAAAGATGGGAGTTATCCAGTGATAAGCCAAGGAATGCCAAGGGTTGCTGATGACACCAGATGCTGATAGAAAGGCACGGAACAGGTTCTCCCCTGGAGCTTTTGAGAGAGGATAGCCCTGTGACATCTTGATTTTGGACTTTTAGCCTCCAGAACTTTGAAAGAAGAAATTTCTGTTGTTTTAAGCCACTAGCGATGTGGAACTTTGTTATGGCAGCCATAGGAAACTATTGTAATATGGCATCCAAACTCATGCTACTTCTGTGGTGTCTTCTTAGCCTAATAGTCCACTTGCACTCAGAGCTGTCTCCATGCCACTCCGGGTCCCTTGGGAAAATGTTTAGCTGCTTCCATGGGTGTGGAACCAGCCAGTTCCACATCTCCATGGGACCAGTGGCTTATTCTGTACATTCTTAGTTGTAGGTTTTCTGCTCAGCTAGACTTCAAGTGATTCTCCAACATGGTGGTCTTAAGATACCCAGATTTCTTACATAACTGCTAATGGTGCCAAGCATGAGTAGATGCATTGCCTTTCCTAACCTACCTCAGGGATCATGCAAGTTGACTTCTGCCGCATTCTATTGTCTACAAGCAAGTCAGCAGCCCATCTAGATTCAAGGAGTGAGGAGAGAGGCACCACCTCTGATGAGAGGAGTGTCAAGGTTGTGAAAACGTCATGTGGGATGGAGATATCCTTATTTCCATCTTTAGAAAATGCAAGCTACCACACTCACACATTCAAACATGGCTAGCAATATTGTAAATTATTACGGCCATTCTGGAAAGCAACACAGCTCCTTCCATTTTAACTCTAATCTGACTCCAGATACTCTATAGTAAGGAAAAAATTCAAGAAAAGCAAAAAATTACCATCATTACATGCTGATAACCTACATTAGAGAAAAATTACAGAAACTATTCAAATAACTAAAACTGGTGAATGGTTAGACAATTCTGATACTGTCACACAAGGGAAAATAGTCACAAAGACTCTACAATAATGAAGCAATTATATAATGTGACAATGAATGAAGTTAAAATTAATACAAAATAAAACCATCAGCAGAAACAATTTTTTTTTTTTTTAGCTGAACCATCCTGTCACCTGTTGGCAGCTCAGCGGCAGCTCAGCTTGGGCTGGGAATCGAACCACTGTTGCTCAGAGCTCACACTCCTGAGTGAGCTCTTAACCAACTGAACCACTCAGTCAGTCCCCAGCAGAAACAATTTTTAAGTGTAATTGACTCTGAACTACCACTTGGTATTTTGACGAGTTAGGATGGTGATTTCTCCAGGTCTCTCAGGTCAGACCGCCCACATGTTTCTACCCTTTCATGCAAGACTGAGACCAAAGGTAAGGCTTCCTACTATCCTGGGGACATACTTTTTTTTCTTTGTTTGAGTAATGGGAGTGCACAAGGAGAAATCACTAGGGTAGCAGAAAATAAATGAAGAGACATCCCCTCCAACCACCTAGTTTGCATTCAGCAGGATCTATAGGCCTATCCTTAGCAAGGACACTTGAATTAATGTATTAACACAAGTGAGACTGAGGCCCAAGTGAAAATGAACCTGCAACATGTACATACAGGGGTCTATCTGTATGACAGTTCTCATACTGTTCACATGCCTCCATTAAAATAGGATTTCCTTTCCTTACTGCCATGTCTCCAAAGTTTGCAGAGCAGCTCACAGCTTGCTCAGAAAAAAACATTCTCTCTGGACATGGTCTGGCCAGATTCAAAATTCAATTCAGGTCCCCTTCATCTAGTGACTTCAGAAGTGACTCCAGGCCAAATGTATTCTACCCTGCCTAAATTGTTATCTCACCTTTGAGTGCTGCCTAATTAGCATTAATGTTAGATGCGATTTCATTATATAATACTCTGCATCTTTTAACTTGTACTTGGTGGTTTTATTCTGCTGTGTTCTCTAGGGATGTGTATGTCCTATTCCACCCACCACCCCACCCCGCCCGATGGTAGCTATCTATGTTGGTCTATATCATGCCTTACACTTCTCTCATATCCCCCCTCCATACCACATGTTTCTGTGCTGAAGACATAGCAGGTATATAATCAGTGTTCTATCATTACAATACTTAGTTTTATGCCACACAATTAGCTATATTCAGCATGTATCCTTCTCTTCGGGTTATTTTTGGTTACTCATACCAGGTCCTAATGATTTCCTAGTGATACTGAGGTAAAACGCAATTAGTACTAGGCAAAGTCAAGGGAAAAAAAATTAAAAGAATAGGCAAACCATAGCAGAAAGATCCCAGAATGACACATCCAATATAAAAAAGCCCTCAAAAATGTTAGGAAGAAACTTACATATTTGCTGA
The DNA here is from genome assembly GCF_001890085.2 of Hipposideros armiger. NCBI lineage: Eukaryota > Metazoa > Chordata > Mammalia > Chiroptera > Hipposideridae > Hipposideros > Hipposideros armiger. Next base: position 1,639,021 of record NW_017731679.1, read on the forward strand.
CAAGAAAATATCCATGAAAACATTAGCCATTCCAATGTGCAGACTGGTATTTAAGCATTAAGGTGTAGTCACAGTGTCTGGGGTATACTCCCGCCTCTTAACCTCATTAAATATGACCCTAAGTAGGTAGGTATAATCTATAAAAGGTGGCATTCTATAAGGAATGCAGTTTGGGTGTCTGTGCCCATGCTGAGCTTTACAATTTGACCCCAATTTACAGCTAAGACTTGTGAATCTATTTAAGATTCACATAAGCCTCACATAAGTGAAATCATGAAGTATTTATCTTTCTGTGACTGGCTTATTTTATTTAGCATAATGTCCTCAAATTCACTCATGTTGTCGAATATTGCAGAATATCCTTTTTAAGGCTGAATCATACTCCATTGTTTCCATATACCATATTTTCTTTATCCACTCGTCTACTGAAGGGCATTTAGGTTGTTTCCACATCTTGGCTATTGTGAATAGTGAGTGCTGCAATAAACATGGGAGTGCTAATATCTCTTTGAGATCCTGATTCCAGTTCTGTAAGGATAAATACCCAGAAGTGGGATCACTGGATTATATGGCAGTTCCATTTTTAATTTTTTTGAGAAACCTGCATACTGTTTTCTATAGTGGCTGCACCAATTTATATTTCCACCAATAGTGCACGATGGTTCCAACTTCTCTATAGGCTCATCAACACTTGTCTTTTAGTTTTTCAGTAATAATTATCCTCACAGGTGTGAGGATATCTCC
>NW_017731679.1:1641608-1643068 GCF_001890085.2 Hipposideros armiger
AAAAGAAGTCAAGTGCATTAAAATGCATAATTATGTAATTCCTCCTTGCTTTCTGAAGTGTCTATTTAAGAATAATATAATCTAAAATGAATCCAATTAGAAGCAAAAATGTTTAAATTAAGAGGAACTATTTTGAAAGTATATTGTCCTATGAAGGTAAATACTACATTTAAAATATACATCCTTGCACTTGACATATTTGTTAATTTTATTCAAAATGTAAATGCTTTAACAAATGTTGCAAATGTAGAGAAATAAATTTACTTTACATCAAAGAGCAAACAACTTACAAATGGCAACAAGAGACCGGTTGTATTTAAGATGTCTGATATTGCTTCATGTCTGTATTAATAATAAAATATTCTTATGCCCTATTTCTCCTCAAGGAAAACCCTGCTGTCCTTATTCATATACAAATAAAGCTGAAGGGGGCCCTGGAAGCCTCTGTGCCTCCCAGAGGCTTTTTTCTGGAACTGATTTGATGAGAAAATTTACACTTTCTAACCATCCGTTTATACAGATATGCTCTTCACTATTTTTACCCCTGGAGTCCTGGATATTTCAGTGGTTTTGATAGAGTAGATCAGACACACATGTTTGCTCCAGAGCATTTAAACATACATTATTGATTCTATCGTTTGAAGGTAAAAATGCTTTCAGAAGAAACTTGGAAAACAAGTCTAAATCGATTGAATTTAAAGACCAATAGAAGTTCCTAGATATGGTTTCCACAGCAACGATTTGAATGCTGACTGTTTCTTTGCACATAACAGGTAATTAATGGCTCCATTGATTCAACAAAAGTTTTGGAACCTACTATGTGCTAGGTAGCTGAGAATCAAAAAGAATTAGGCCAAACTATGTCTTGTTTGCAGCCCACCCTCTCCCACCCTGTTGCCACCAGAGAGTTCACTGTTTACTCAGGGTGCTAGGCAAGTAAAGAATTTTAAGGATAATGAGATATGTGCCCTAATAAATGTGGAAAAAATAAACTTTGAAAGACAGACAAAATAAACTGAATTTGTCTGTTGGGATTGAATGCAGAGAAGGATTTTATCACCTGATAAAGCAGCAGAAAGAAGGCACTGTAGTTTTATCTTCCAGAATGAGAATGACTTGTAGGATGAATGAAGGGTTTGGCGGGGTGGGAGGATGGGATGGTTGGGAGGAAGGAAGTGTACCCTTTTCAGGGGAAGTAACATGTGTGAAGGCAAGGAGCTGTGTTAGAACATTGCGGCTTTGGAGTGCTCCTTGTGGTTTCGGGCCAGCATGACAGAAGCACAAGATGTGTTGAGAGAATGGCAAGTTATTATGCTGGAAGAACAGGTAGAGATACGAGTAAACATTTTCATGACATCATGAGTTAGACCCTCACACTGTAGTTGGTGGGAAATGTTGCGTGACCAGTGATGTATATCAAACAGAAACATTAACATCAGGGAAGTCACAGCAAGAAATCA